>NC_092691.1:3148255-3448255 GCF_964275005.1 Diadema setosum | reverse complement strand
TTAAATTCGCTGAAGCTGTTGCTTTCTCCTTTTACAAGACACGTCGTATACATCGCATACAGTACTCTGTATCAATATTTATATATTCTGTGTCTAAGACTACATGTCAGAGACCGACACTACTTTCTACCTAACATCCGGCGAGCTTATCTTGATGGTTCCGTGAAATTCCATTCATAATTTATGGTTGTTCCCGAAATACCAAATGCCACAGTTCACCGCCGACGTTGCCAGCACTCCATTCGATGTAGACCTGATGCTGGAAATAACTATAGGAACAGAGCCGCTAGAGGGCAGCTTTTTCGGTAGGTCTATGGAGAGCCAAGACGCTGTAACAACAGCCGACATCCACGCTGACATGGCTAAATCAGTGGAAGATTGTAAGTTTGCTTCTCTCTCCCTCTCTCCCTCCTTCTCTCTCTCCCTCTCTTTCTCTTGCTATCTACCTCTCTCTCTCTCTATTTACCTATCCATCTATCTATTTATCTATCTATTTATCCATCTATCTATTCATTTATCTATCTATCTATCCATCTATCTATTCATTTATCTATCTATTTATCCATCTATCTATTCATTTATCTATCTATCTATCTATGTATCTATCCATCTATCTATTCATTTATCTATCTATTTGTCCATCTATCTATCCATCTATCTATCTATCTATCTATTATCCATCCATATATCCATTTATCTATCCGCTTGTCTATCTATCTATCTATCCAGCTTTCCACCTATCTATCTCCGTCAAAGGCTAGCTTGTTCCCCCCCCCCCCCATGTCATCTACATTATGCAAGTTTCTGGATAAGGCGTTTCCCAATACAGCATTTATTTTTGTTCTTGTTTGTTTGTTTGCATTTTTGTTTGTTTGCATTTTTGTTTTAGTTCTAGTTTTTTTTTTTGTTTTTTTTTTTTTTTTTTGGGGGGGGGGGTTACGTGAGGGAATTGTTGAAGAGCAAAATATCACTGTCATTTGCAAAACGTTGCGTATTCTGGGAGGCAAGGGCATCTTCTTCGACCTGATACAAAAAAGGAAGATTATTACACCAGCAGGCCCTATATAGCCCTTGAAATCTCCTCATACATTGGGACAATAAAACTAAGGCCATTAATGTTTGTTGCTGTTGCTGTTGTTGCTTTTACTAGGACGTTGCATTCCTGATACAAGTATGTCTACCCCTACAACGTTTTGAAGGCCCAGTATAACGGTTTTTGCATGTCGGTGTTCAATGAAACACTTCACGAACTCAAACAAGGCAATGGATTAGAATGGAAATATTGGCCAAATTTGGATGAGGACAAAAAGAGCTAGTTGATATAAATTTCTTTCATCTTATTCCCCTTTTTTCCAAATCATATTTTCTGTTTTTAGAAGCATTCGCGAAGTAAGCGGGATTATCTTGACATTTCACTCATTATGTGTCTCAAAAATTAAACGAAATCGTAGTGATTCCATTTTACCTGAAGACAAAATAAGATAATGTCCGAATTCATTGTTTGTTATCGGTGGCGGTGGTGATGCCGTTTATGCTGACAAAGTGTGATACGTCATATTCATCTCAATAAATTGTTCATCATTCAGAATCTCTTCTTTATAATGTATAGCAGTACTGATCAATTCCTGTTTTGATGATATACAGTGCATTCATACGAGCAATGTCACCAAGGTGTGCGAGAAATACGTGACGAGGAGGACAACGAGTACGTCTACGGTGGTCTAAGCTTTTCCCCACTCTACAACTTCTACAAGACGCCGACATCGACCCCGATGCCTCCGAGGCATCAACAAGTTATTGCGTCCTCGGGCGACAAATCGACCACGCTTTAACCACCGGCTGACTTTGGCCGTCGTGACTTTGAGGAGATCTAGACTGGCGGAAACCTGAAGTACGAATCGCCGGGGAAAGGTCGTGTTGACGAGGATAATGTTGATTCTTCTCGGACCGGTTATCGGATAATGGGAATGGGGGCAGTGGGCTGAGTGGGTGAGACTCATTCAGCTAAGTCCTGGTTGATCATGTTGATAACGAAACTAACATCTGAACACGGGCTGGCGAACGTGATCCACCTACACACCCAATACACACTCCCTTCAGCGTGGGCAGGTTCTAATCTTCTTTTACTTCCATGATTTCGTGTTGTTGTTTTTTCGATCTTTCTTTTTTTGCGCTATAACCTTAACACCACATTTGGAAGCGCTGTTCCCATGGCAAACAACAAATCTTCATGTTTTCATAGATTTACATGTATGTTTGTATGATTTTATGGGGAGGGGGTATGGCAATGTGGTTATTTTCCAATCTTTCTGCAAATCTCCGAACCCCAACCACCACTAACCTACCAGTCCTAGAAACAGGAAGGAAATGCTTGCGCATGGTATACTCCAGACGTTTAGATATTGGCAGAATATCCTGTTTTATTTGGGAATTTTTAAATGTATTTTTCACGATTTCCCTCTGTAACCGTATGCTCTATTGGCTCCATGACCCACTTGTAGCATGTTTATATCTGTTAAATAATGCTCGTTTTCAGCTGTTCGCAGACAAATTGCCGGAGATAACACGGTTAATGTTTTTCGAAAAGAAATAAGCCCAGAGAAATTCGCGCTGCCCGGCACATTAAAAATGTAGTAGAGGTCTAATTGTGAATGGTGCCGCCATCAGACGCGGAGATTCACAGTCGTTTAATGTCTCGTAAAGTCACTCTATCGAATTAGATGCGAACTTTGGGCAGGAATATAATTCGAAACGATGTTAATTCCTCGGATGAGCAGGTGATGATGAGGATAAGACGGAGGAAGAGCCCGTGCGTTGATGGTGTATGTGTGACAAGCCTTTCACAACGAAGCACCCGCCCTCAAACATTGTGATTAATTTAGGCCCGATGCAGAGATGCCCCCGTAATTTGACACGAGGACCAAGCTCTGATTAATGGGGTAGAGTGAGGCGCCATTATCCTCTAACTCTGGTGCACTTTGGAATCTCGGCAGTTGATGAATATTGACCCCACGACGTGCTCCGCGAAAGCGAACTGCCCATTCGGATACCCCTTAAGGGCATCGGCCCCTATAAAGCACTGGCAGCAAGCATCAAGAATCCGGCATATACATCTTGTCGTCATGGAAACGACCAGGGAGGCTCCCATCATCTCTATTTCATGCCAGACTTTGAATATTATAATATCATGTGGATGGAGTGTGCGAGTGGTGAATTTGTGCTGTAGCTTTGCATTTTTGAAAGGGGATTAAATTTGCACTGGCAAAGGAGTAGATTGGAATGCTTCTTCCCTCGTGGATGATCGAACGAGGCGTCTCCAAGTGACTTTAAAAGATGATATTGCCTGGAGAAGCACATGTCTTATCAAGTTTGTCGATATATAATGCATAGCCGATAGTTGTGGTGATAAACCTTGTGAAACAGATTTACTGAAACTTGAACTCGCAGCGAGTCAAGCTCGGGAGGAAAGCCACACAAGCTTGTATCAGTACCGTTTTCCTCATTATCAGTTCGCTTTGTCATGATCAGGCACGTTTATTATTGTGCCTCCGGTTTTATCCCCCCCCCCCCCCCCCCCGATATGATTTAATGTGATTGATGGAATCTCATGAAATGACATATTTAACCGTTAGAAGCAAACGTTAAGCGCTTTAAGAATAGCAAAAAAAAAAATCTTTGGAGAAAAAAGTTGTCATAATAAATGAAGCTTTGTTAAAATGACTCTTCATTTTCTTTATCTCTGTCAATCTGTTAAGTGTTAAAATGACGTATACATCTTTCCGTGAGTACAGAAACATGTCAATTATTTATACTATGCAATACGCATATAATTAAACATATACCATATGCCACTTATACTTGTATCATTTTGTGTAGAGGCATTGCATGCGATTTTGCTCTTTGAGTGTTTTCTTTTCTGGGTTTACTTTCGGGTTCGGTTTGTTTGTTGTCGGTAGTTCTTGTTGTTACTTTGTAGGGCTGAAAACTTCAGATGAATTCAACCGCCAGACCTTCTGTATCTTGCAGCATGTATAATCAACCACATTTTTATTTGAATGAACTGCTATCGAGTCGCCGCTATTTCCATGAATAATAAATGTTCTTTTTGTGCGGCAGGCCTTTTCCGATGCAAATGACAATATGAAATGATTGGTGTGGTTTATGTAGCTGACCAGAATGCGACCAAAATTACAGCATGCAGATTTGATTCTACAAGTACACGCTGTTACGGCCCCCGCACACCCAGCACGGTAGCGGTAACGGTCCAATTTCTTCTTTTATGTTTGTTTGTTCGTTTTTGTTTGTTTGTTTGTTTGTTTGTTTATTTATTTATTTGTTTGCTTTGGCGCGCCAAAACGAACCATGTCTAGTTCTATTAAAAAATACTCTTATGTCAAAAAATCAAGAGCAGCAAAATTATCAGTTTGAATAATTATTTTGTAACAAAATTATTAGTGGTGAAGTGAAATGAACCAAACATGTTTCCCGTTTGGTGCATCATAGCAAAAAACCTGACCGTTGCTGTGATCCGTGTGCGGATGCCTTTACTCTCACTAGCGTTCTGTTTTGGTGGATTGTTTGCTTGTTTTCAGGTTCCATTCATTGTTTTTAACAGGCGTTTTGCATTTATTGACCTCTGTCAATTGGGGTTTTGTGCATGTAAAAATGTAGCATTACAACACCAACAACACGTGCTCCTGACAAGACTAGTGTCGGTTGTGCTGTAATGGTATACAGTTCGTTCTTCCGAAGGTTCGTTAATCCGAAATGAAATAAGGTTCGTTATCCCAAAGGTTCGTTTAACCAAAAACGGAACACGATTCTTAATTCTAAAGGTTCGTTAGTATGCACCGTCGGAGTATCTATATTCTCTCGGGACCCCATGGAGGAACTGCAGTATCCTTGTCCATACAGCCTTAGGCAATCAAGTGGACAATCTCCGGAATAAAATGCTCATTTTGGGAATAACGACCCACTAGGTATATGGAAATAGTGTGTTTCGAAATAACGAGCCTCCAGAAGAACAAAGCTTATTTCACTCTTTTATTAACGAATCTTCTTAATGACGAACATCATCCGGTTTTAACAATACAATGCCTTTTGTAAAAACCCACGTTGTTTCTTGCTCTGTCACCACTATTCTGGTTGATTTAAATACTTCGAGCCTACCATGCATAAAGTCGATTCACTTTCTACTGTGTAGTAGAGCTCATGTCGAGACGGAGTCACAACAGTCTTGTTCCCTTCGAACCTACATTATGTTTGATGCCGCCATCCAAAAATTTTGAAGTAGGCCTACAATGTATACGCCAAACTCGATTGCCCAGCTCCACAGATAGGAAGACAATGGATTCACGTCTCTTTAAGGAAGGCGTATAATATGATGGTAATTACTTTTCGCAAATCACCTATTATACCTATAAAAGATGAGCGGTACACAGCGGTAAAACACGGGGATGCGCGAACAGAAATTGGACACTAATCTGACGTATTAATTCACAAAGAACTATACTTGATTTTTTTTCCATATCAGTTCCATTTGCCTGAATCGGGTTCAATAATGATTAAAATAAGCTTTTCATGAGGGTACAGTTTTAAACACTTTCACAACGTACAGCTCAAATTGACACTCTGGCAGATACTTTTGGATGGGATGGACTATTGTATTATATGCTTTATCATGAGGTAACATTCAGTTTCATTTTACAAATAAACAAGAAAAATATACTTGGAATTATGGTAGCGTTCAAAATAAATTGTCAGATTGCTCAGCAAGATAGCGGCATCGAACCTCGGTCGTCAAAATCACAAATGCTCCTGTGGAATTCTTTTGTGCATTCATAGAAAACTGACGGCTGCTTGAATGGCCTAAACCAATCACTATAACACACCGCAAACATGCAAATGCAATAAGCACCAGACAAAACAACGAATAATCATCGACCCCCTTATGAGCAGCAGAATTCATGCTTGCGGCCGAGAAACAAACTATGAATTAGTAATACCCGGATATATGAATTCATACACATCTACATCTAACAATACAATTTATGCTTTTTTTCGTCTTTGTTGTACACCATATTCACATGTAGCACTTTTACATACACAAACAGCGAGACTGTAGATTTCGATTTTGAGCCAGACAGTAAACACTACGGATTGCCGGATGCGGCATCTTCTAAGCTGGACTAGTTCTCTGGTGTTTCCTGGGGCAATGTAATTTGCATGAAATCCCAGCGGCATCGTAAGATGGAGGTCGTACGAGAGTTAATGTCATATTCAGTGAGGCTGGTTACACGGTGTTTCGCCTGCCTGTCAGTCGGAGCAGAAGAAGCGACCTCAATGAGCGGTGAACACTCGCTACACTTGCTCTGTGGTTTTCCACATGTATTCATCTGACCACACTGTTTCAAATTATCAGACGATGAGGAAAAAACAAACACAACAAAAACAAGTGAACAGTGCAGAAAAGAGTGAAGGGAGTTGAAATGCAATTGTACTTCTGTGCAGGTCAATAAATTTAGTTCAGTTTGAATTGGTCCCTTTGACACAAGTTAACACTGACTTTTGCTAGTTTGATCTCTAGCTTGAAACTGACTAAACATGAAGTTTACCCTTCTGATGCATAAAAGGGAATAGTACAACTTTATGTTCAAGACAGCATAACAACATTTGAACAAAAGCGAAAAAGGCCGTAAAACACTTACCCGTTATGGGAAAGTATACAGTAATTTTACTCCATCAGTCAAGACTACCACACACTAAAAGCGTTCCAAATTTAGACCAGACATTCAAACTCACAGTGATGATTATAGTAACGAGCAGTAGGAGGTTTTGCGCCAAATGCTGCCATGGTAGAAGTCCCCGCGTGGTCGGAATGTATGCCCCTTGAGTGCAATCATGAAAATGGCGCCCTGTAACAGTCGCTCGTACATGTCGTAAACCGAACGCGGATGTGCTTAGCAGCTAGCACGTGATCTTCAACCCATGTGTCGTTCGCAGGGACATGTTGACTGATAGCCATCTACTAGTACATGTCCCCACGAAATCATGAATATGGCGATTTTCCTGATAGGTTTGGTCTCGCCATCGTACCCAAATCTGGGGTTTTGATGGCTATCATGATATATATAATTATGGTATTTGGGGATAGTACATAATGTAGGTGCCTATGATTTTTTTCAAGGTTACATATAATTTTTTTTTTTACTTTTCATGCTTTCATAAATAATAATAATAATAATAATAATCTGCTGCCATCAATAGTCCAGCAATCAAAACTTTAAGGATAAATTCATGGGTTTCTTCTTTCTCTCCGTCCTTTTGCGAGATGTTTTTTTTTTTTTTTTTTTTTTGGTCTTTTAAATTTTGCTAATTTTTAACTCTGTGCGTGTGCCCTTAGTACCGATCGGCAACCCTATAACGATATGCACACTGTCCACAGTCTCCGGCGCTTGGCACAGAAAGGGGTGTTGTAGTATAATACACAGTATAGTACATAATTCCTTGCACATATATGTCTGAAATTTCTGATTTTCTCACTGGCCTTTCGACGATGTTCTTCTACGCTGATCTTTGTGACGTCACTGCAATGTCACTGCATGTCTTGAAGAAAGTGCGCAAACAACTCCGCAGTAGTCACGTATACCAATTTCTGTAGGATTACTCGAAGTCTTGGGACCAAAATGAAAAGGGGAAAAAGTAGCTGTCTGGAAAGCTATTTGCCAACTTTGGCAGTGTTTACGAATGAATGTCAATCCCACTCAGCAAACTTACTTTTAAGAGAGCCAACCTGAACTAGAAGAATTACTCAAAAGCTGGGGCCGGTATCAAAGTCTTGCCACATAATTATGAACTTTAATGATGTATAAGCTTCAAACTATAGTCTTATTCTGCAAGACATTCGACTCCATTTAGTATAAGTCCCCCTCCCCCCCCCCCCCCCCCCACTGCGGTTTGGTAGAAGTCCACAAGCCATTATTTCAAGTTTAAAACGAATGTTTTAAATAGACAAATGAAAAACGTGACAGTGCAAACAGGTCCGTAACTAGGATTTTTATGGGGGAGGGGGTTCAGAATTGGAAAAAAAAGTAGACCTTTTTGGTTCAAGTTTATGTTCATTTCCATTATTTAAACATGTACCGATCAACAGCAAGGAGGAAACGGGGGGGGGGGGGGCGTCCGCGGAACCCCCTGGATACCCCTTCCCCCAAAGAGCCTGGTGCAAAGACAGCGTTTCCAATGCATCTTCTGCTATAAAATAGCATATACCGGCCGGTCTCTTACTGGTCTTCACTGAGCCTGAGGTTCCCGGAATCGTCATTCGCAGCGCGGTCGTTAATTACTTGTCGATTTTCGAGGGCTTTTATCTTATGAAGATTGCGCACGCACGAAGGATAAACTTTCGGCTTGCTCCGGGTGGATGTTTCTCCCCGGCAAACATGGCTGCGGACTCCGGATTTAATGGAACTCTCCAATCTCCCGAATTCCCACCTCGAGGCTCGTGTGTGTATTGGTAAAGCAAGCGGACTTCCTGCAATGTTAACACACTCATCATATCATCGACGTAGTCGCTCAAATTAGGAGACAGTTTGGTCACACAGAGTGCGTTTCGAGGAATAAATGTGTGCATTTGTTTTGCCTCGACATTAATGACAGCTTATATAGTAGCTGTCTTGATTTTCTGCACTTTGAATCACTCTTCGACGCATTATAAAAGCAACCGATAATGTGTGACGTGTTGACCGGGGAACAACTGACAAAATCAATGACGGTGTATTTATCATCTGTCAGTACGGGGATGTACAAATTCTCTTTTTTGCATACTACGGGATTTGTACGCATCTGAGATGCTTCCGTGCATGTATAATGTGTGTCCGTGAGCGCTATGGGTATATAAGACGGCGTCACGTTCTCCCGAAATTGACACAGGATGGTCATACGAATATGGAATTCTCAATTTCACCCAAAGTTGGCCCCAAACTTGGTTAAAAGCTAGTCAACAGCCGAAGCAAATACGATGCCTGTACAAGATGACATGAACATGTGAATCTCTATTGTAAAAATGTACCTTCGCAAGATGGTATGGCTATTTTTTTTCCTTGCCTTTGCCAAAGATTTTGAAGCCACTCATAATTTTGCCGCCAGATCCTGAGAAAATCCAATGGCAGTTATACATTAGCTTAATAAGATGCCCTCACAAAAGGCTAATTTTATACGATTAGAGCCGAATTTGAACTTTTCCTTACCATGTGCCCATCTTTGCTCAATTCCGGGACATTGTGTATAGTGCAAGTTGATCTGTATTTCAGATTGCGTTTAGTTCCTTCTCTCTCTTTGATACCGTCATTTCTCACCACGTTGCAAGGGAAATAAAAGTATCATGTAAATAATTTAAATGCTTTAATCAATATTAACACGTCATTATTACTCCTCAGTACCTTATCATCAACCTATCCTAGTGTCACCATCTTTCTATATATGGATTTTCAAAGCAATAAATGTAACCAAACAATTCACGTATATTCTGTCAATGCTTTTGATTTTAATGTAGAATGTAAAATAAAAAGCTGTGTATATATTACTATGTCTTATGTACCTGTGCCATAGAGCTCTGATTAGGATATTATGTAGATTGTTAATAAGTCTGATGCGTTGTCTACAACGGCATTCCTGTTAAGACACTTTTCCTGAAGAAATTTTCCATTGACAAAAATGTTCGCAAAATATACAAACAAATGAATGTTGTATGGTCAGCAGCATCTCACAATAGTGCTTTAACAACGTCCTTATTTTTTTTTTCAAGATATCAAATATGTAGATTCGTCACTATTGATTCCAATTGGCATTAAATTTGTAAACACATTTCTTGCAGATTCCGTGTCTTCGTCCGAATTCTTTTGGAGTTTCAAATGAAGGGTTTGTTTGCAAAAACCGATAAGTCCATTTTTGAAGATTTTGAAGTACGATCTCTGTCATAAAGTACAAAATAATACCTTTTAAATGATATATTAGTCACTACATATAAAGGTATATTTTTCAAGTTATGGTCAAAAGAAGCAAAAATTTTCTTATTATTCTCTTTATTTTTCTCGACCTTTAATCGCAAATATCTCCATTTGGCAAATATGGACTTATCGGTTTTTGCAAAGAAACTCTTCAAATATTGTTCATAAAACTGATTCGCATGTCCGACAGTCACCAACCGTTCGGGCACCATGAAAACGCACACAAACACAAACACACACACGCACAAAATAACCCTGCCACTTAGCTTTCTCCTGTCTTCTCACTATTCGTTTTATTTCCCTATGACGTCGAATATACAAAAATCTATGTAAATATCACAACATTTCTAATTTGTACTGTACAAACATTTTACGTCGATGTAGGGCAATTTGTCAATCAGTTGCAATGAAATTACGTATATTTATTGTTATGTAGGCCTATCATGCACAGGATACATGAAAATATTTACATGAATGAATAATGTAAGGGAGCAAACACATGAACATAATATTATCATCCGTCTCACCAGGAAATACTGCGAACCATTTATATTTTTTCATCAAGAACATTCATAAGTATGTCACATTATTGAAGAAAATGAAACAAAATTTGGGTTAAAAGTGCAAATCTTCTCAGAGTTGTTTCTGATGAAAAGAACAACCCAAGCACACAAGGTAACACAGAACACAGTATGCTCGGTAATTTAAACCACATCTGATACCAGGGGGCTGTTTCATAAAGCTGTTCGTAAAGTTACGAACAACGTACGAGCGACTGGTGATCAGTTCTGATGTGCTATACTTATCAGAATTTCCAAAATTCAGCACAAGAACTGATCACCAGTCGTTCGTAAGTTCTTGGTAACTTTACGAACAGCTTTATGGAACAGGGCCCAGGTACAATCATATGAGGTAATCATCCCATCCGGATTTAATAACATATACTCATTATAAAGCCATCATAAACCGACCCTTTTTTGATCGTTTAAAAAAAATTGTGAGATGAACACATTTTCGCTTAGCTGTATAGTAAACACTGCATTAATATCACTAGGAAATTGTTTGCAGTAGTAACATTGTCTCACGTGACATAGTCCCAATCAGTGTCACTTTAATCCGTGGCTGTGGGGGGCTCGTAGGTTGTTCAATGACCCTATAGAACAGCTTACAGCCTATAGAAAAGCTGAAAGGTTTTCTTGTTTCAGTAAACCCCAAATGACGACAAATCGAACTTCGCTTTTCCTTTTAACCCAGAACTTATTCATTTTAGAGCAGTGTCTTATAACCATCAGGAAAAACAAAATAGCCAAAGTTAGCATTCATATATTGATCAATCGTGCGAAAAGAGGATAAAAGCAATTATTGCACAAAGAATCAACTTCGGAGCTAAGAATTCTATTGTCAAAATGAAACCTCTTTGGTGAGGAGTGCGAGAAAATGCAATCAAATAAATGAGTAATAATTTAAAATTCTATTCGCTGTCCTTAGATTAATTCAATTCATCGAATCGATCCAGGGGTTCATCTACAGTGGCTCCTTATCTATTGCGCAACGTGTATTCTTTGTCAATACTGGAGGCGAGCTTTAAAACACGGGTTTATAAATGCAGAGTACGATTTCCGAATGGTTGGAGAATCTACGGTGACGCACTGTCGTGACTGTCCTGTGCTTGGTAGCGAGGGGAAGGTCAAGATCCCAGGACTGAATTTTCAAGTATCCTCTTTCACCACGAGGTGGAAACGCAGAATTGCTTTGCGGAATGCATAATGATAGGAGTTTGAGTGTGAAGGAAGAGGAATCTGAGAGGCCACTAGCTGAGCGTCTTCTTTTGTTTCGGTACAACCACGACAACGCATTCTCATGGCTATTACTGGACTCGGATTTTCATTTCGTTTGCGTCCGTCGGTGTGGAATATTAAGTTATCCGCGTGAAAGTAGGACAAGATTATTAAAACGGATCCGATTGAGCAGAGGCTGATCATTCCCCCTTTCATCCTCTCAGTTATTCATTCTGGCGTACGAAGGCATCCCACTCTTCTTTACTCGCCGCGCGAAACCGTCGTCGACACGTGACGCTGTTCTTGAGACTCGTATATGTCTGGATGAGGTATCCAGCTTCGACGGCCGCCATGTTGGACCACTTCGGCGATCCTTCCACTTCTGTCTCGACGGCTCGAACCACCAGCGTGTCGTCGACAATTTCGGGTATCTTGACCTCTTTAAAGCCATGGGCACTAGAAAGAATCAGGGAGGAAGAGAGAGGGGAGATGTCTCTGTGAGAAAAAAAAGAAGAGATACAGATATATAAAGTCATGTTGTGTGTGTGTGTGTGTGTGTGTGTGTGTGCGTGTGTGTGTGTGTGTGTGTGTGCGTGTGTGTGTGTGTGTGTGTGTGTGTGTGTGTGTGTGTGGTGTGGTGTGTGTGAGGGTGACGGGGGAAATATTTCAATCACTTTATATCCCACAAAGGAATGTTATAACACAAGCTTCGTCGGAGAACTCGTATACGGAAAATCGATAAACAGACAGAAGGACAGACAGAAAGACAGGAAGAGAGAAATAGAGAGGGAGAGAGAGAGAGAGAGAATATGTGTGTGTGTGTGTGTGTGTGTGTGTGTGTGTGTGTGTGTGTGTGTGTGTGTGTGTGTGTGTTTGTGAATGTGTTTGCTTTACGCCTGTAAGGAAGACATCGAAATACACAAAGTAGGGCCTTTTTAGTATCCAGATAATGACTACTCAACTCGGGACGCCTCCAGCGATTGGAAGCGACGTTTTAAATTTTTTTCTGCCACTCTGTCTTTTCCTCGCTAATAAGTAGGACCCAATTAGGCAGCGTATCAGGCCGATCAAACTAGTACAAATAACATGTATCTCATAAATATCAAAACTTTCCCCAAGGGCTCCGTCTCTCGGCCAACTTAAGCCTTCTTCATAATGATACTGGAAGGCAAAATACATCGATGGTCGAGGCAGTTATTTTGTCGATTTGTATTTTGAAAATGACAATCTTTGACAGTTTGAGATACAAAAAAAAAAAAAAAAATCAGTCTCGAAAGGAGCTCGTTCCTAAATTTCCAGGTTTTTTAGACTGCCCAATAAAAGGTTTACTACATTTTGGCAATGCAAATTTATATTCGCAGTGTTGGTATATATCACATGGTACAGTTTTTGTCACAAGAGCTAAGATTATGTGTAGCACCGTATAGAAACGTATTCTAAAAAATATACGCATTTTTGGATCTTTATTATTATTCGTCACGTGAAGTACAATAGCCCTCTATGATACCCAAACATTATTATTATTATTATTATTATTATTATTATTATTATTATTATTATTATTATTATTATTATTATTATCATTATTATTATTGATTATTATTATTATTATTATTATTATTATTATTATTATTATTATTATTATTATTATTATTATTATTATTATTATTATCATTATTATCATCATCATCATTATTACTATTATTTGGATTCCGTTCAAATAGGAGAATAGCAAATTCTTTTGGGGTTTCCCTATTTGACAATAAATGGAAACGAGAATACTGTAGTAAATCATTAGAGGGGAATTTCCCTCTTTAGAGCAGACGATTAGTTGAGTATCAAACTAACAGTTAAGTGAAAGTTTGCGGGCAATCGGATATTTTATGACGTCATCAGGAATATTGCTAAGTAAGTATTGTCCCGACATCAGCTCTTTGCACGAGTGGCCTTCACCGTCACGCCGCTAGCGAGCGATCCTCGGTAGCCAAGTGTGCGCAACGGACCACATTGAGTAACCCCCCCCCCCCCCCGCTCTTAATTCAGATAGAGGAATCAAATTTCGTCTGATTTCGAGGATGAGACAAAATATCCCTTTAATAATAATGATAACCAATATTTATATAGCGCTTTTTCTAAACAGACACAAAGCGCTTCAACAATTGTAACAAAATACAAAAGTATTTTGTATTTACAAAACAAAACAGTATTTACGAAACAGTATTTACAAAACAAAACAGTATTTACAAAACAAAACAGAGAAAGAACAAGCAAAACAAATAAAAAATGACTTTACACTTGTCAGATCACTAGCAGTGGAGGCCTTACTTCTGGAACAAATAAGTTTTCACTTTCCACTCAGGATATTGAGCAGAGGCATTGAAATGCATGTCTCTCTCTCTCTCTCAAAAAAAAAAAAAAAATCTAAGATTAAGAATCATTTCGATCACTTTACAATGAAGCGATTTGCGTGAGCTGCGTCTCAGTCCTGTGTATGCAATTTCGCGTGACATACTAATTCTCCAATGGTCATGTCTTCTTCGACAGTCCTCCGAGTTTTTAGCTGCTGACGTATTGCTATTTTTTCCATTTTATTTTACAGTAAACATGAATGCTTGTTTGGTGTTGCCGTTTATTTTCTCTCCAGGTCCTGATAGCTTACGGGGAGAGCAAAGAAATAGATCTATGCAAATTTGAGCGCACTACAGCAATGAACGTAATGACATGTAAAAGGACAACTAAAGAAAATCTGGTCGCATTATCTTTGTACGCGTTACATTCATGCCTCTTTGTGTTATAGTAACTTAGACATCGAGATTGAAAAACAAAACAAACACAAGCAATTAAACAGAATAGTAAAGTTTCATTTAAGATCGGACATGAAATAAGATTGAAATGATTGATTTGATTGAGCAATATAGTCATGATAGTCATCTTCAGAACTGCCCAAATTTGAATTGAATTGAATTGAATTGAACAGGTTTTATTAGAAATCATGTCTGGCAGCCAAAGGCTGAATTGCACATGTTTTACAATCATAGTTATAAAAATAGACAGATTATTTCGGTGCTCTGTACAAACAATGATATAAGGACATGACATAAAAAAGAACATATATTACAGTGGTCACATGTGGTAAATCACAAGAAGTGATCAATCTATGAGGGTACCAGCCCAATCAATTCTGAAATTGCTTTTACAAAAACGAGAAGAAAAAGGAGATAAAAAAATATCCTGTCAACATGGCAACACTGCTCAACACTGAATAAAAAAAAAAAATCATTACTATTACAACTGATAATAAAATCAGTGAGGGTACCAGCCCATCAATACTCAGATTACTTTTTCAAAAAGAAAAGAAAAAAAAATGAGGAAAAGGGAAAAAATTCACTGTCAACATATCATTACACAACTAGTCATTAAAAAATTTCCATTACTATTTCATCTACATATATTGATTTTGATTTTTTAAAAAAAAAAAATCACACCTACACATCACATTAATCACGTGTGCCAAATTTCAATAAAATAAACAATATTTCTTTCTTTTCTTTTAAACAATTGTTATCATCATGACAGCTCATCCTTCAACGTAAATAAAACATGTATATCTTTTAGGCCTACATATCAAAAAACTACATCCATCAGAAAAAAAAAAACTATATCTCAAATCAAAATCTGAAATGAAAAAGAGATCAACTCAATCCACACTCATTGTTTTTCTTTATAACAAAACAATATCCGAAATTAAAAGAAAAGAAAAGCGAAATCTACCCGTCTCTGCTATAACAATCATAAAAATTATGGCTCAAAAACTGATAAGATCAGTGAAATTCTCACTATTACTTGGTCATTATCAGAAATAAAATTGGCCCAAGTTTAGTGCCCTGGGGGACACCTGCATTTATGTTTTTCCAGTCCGATAGCTTTCCATGGTACTTAACACACTGAGAACGAAATTCAAGAAAACTCACGATCCAAGAAACAAGGCAGGGTCTTACACTCATGTCAAGCAACTTCTGTACGAGGATGTTATGGTCTATGTTATCGAATGCTTTAGAAAAATCGGTCAAAACAATCGTTGATATCGCCTTTGAATTTTCAGCATTTGTCAGTATTTGGTGAAGCAACTGGATGAGGTAGTGATTTGTTGACAGGCCTTTCCGATTTCCGTACTGGTTGGGATCAATATGCTGAGCTATGTCTTCAACTAACCATTTAGCAATGAACGATTCCGCAGTTTTTGCAAAGTAACTCGTGAGAGCTATCGGGCGCAAATCCTGTACAGTGGGGGATACACACTTGGGGATCGGAACTATTTCAGCACATTTCCACTGATATGGTACTACACCCTTTCGGAAAGAAGCATTCAAAATATCAGCAAGGGGAGAAGCTAATTCACAAGCGAATTCTCTCAGGATCCGTACAGGTAGGTCTCCTGTAATGCTCGCCTTTCCCTGGTTTAATGTGCTCAAGATTTTATACACCTCCCAAGGCCGTACTATAGGACACTGATGTTGGGCTGGAAGGAAGGCTGGTAACCTGCTTCTGTCCAGTGAAGGTAAGTCAGCTGCTATCGAACAGAAATATTCATTGATATAATTGGCAATTGACACGTCATCAGCTGTATCATTGTCTGGAATGTGGATGGTAGTATCATTTTGCGCACCATGTGTGATGAGTTTTATTTGTCTATACCATGATGCAGGATCTCTTGCCTTCAGATCGCGAATTCTGGTGTTGTAATAACGATTTTTTGCTTTTGTTATTTCTCGTAGTGTTTTGTTTCTTAGATGGCGCCACAGAGATAATTGTTTACTAGCAAAAGCTATCTGCCTGCGACGTATAAGAGTTTTGACTTTAGCGGTAACCCATGGTTTATCTAATTTGTGCAGCCGGATGGTCTTTGTTGGAAGGTAAGTGTCAAGACGAGAGCGAATGTTTTCCAAGAGCACATCACACTTTTTGGAAAGATCATTAATCTGCGCAAGTTCTTCCCAAGTATGGTGAGTAATCCAATCTCCAAAAGACCTCAATCCACTATCTTTTAGGGGACGTACGACTCTTTTCTTTGTTGTATTTTGTGGACGTGATCGGTTGGCTGGGATCCAAAGGACACAATTATGATCGCTGGCAGCAATAGGAGAGATAACTTGAACATGAGAGTAAAGATTGGCATGATTAGTCACGATCTTATCCAAAACATTGTTTCCTCTGGTGGGTTCCATCACTACTTGGGTAAATTTGTTATTAGCGAGGATCATTTCAAGATTCAAATCGTTGAAATCCCCCATGAATGATATTCCCGCTTCAGGATACTGTAACATCAGTGCATCACTTGTAGATATCAAATGATCAATATATTGTTCAGCATACGGGTGGCGAGGGGGGTAGTATACGACACAGACGATGAGACTAGATAACTGCCGAGGTAAACGTGGCGGTCTCAGATGTAACCATATAGTTTCAATGTTATCTGGTATTTTGACAGACAGAAGACTTGGTTTAAGATGGTGCTTAGCGTATATTGCTACTCCACCTCCAGGTCGTCCACTCCGGTGATTAGAGAAGAGAGAGCAGTCAGGTAAGGAATATTGCTCAAGAGGTGTCAGTGGGTCAAACCATGTCTCTGTCAGGGCGATAACATCTGCATTATTATATGTGGCCACAATCGTGAGATCATCCAACTTATTATGTAGAGACCGCACATTTGACAGTAACACTGTAGGCAGATCATATCCTTTTACACAAAACTGATGATGAGAGTGGTGAGTATCAATATTAGTGAGGAATTGTTTCCTTTTGCGGTGTTGTTGAGGGGGATAGCTCTTTCCTCCTCTCGGTCTATGGATCACTGGAATCTTTTGGCCAACATCGAGACTTGTGTACGAGATTGCGCACAAAAATATCAAACTCATATGTTTTATGGGGCTTTTCTTTTTTTTTTTTGGGGGGGGGATGATTGAGGGAAAACCTCTTTCCCTAGTAAGTTATTATCACCAGGTTATCACAACGAAACGTAGGTTCACTACTAAGATTTGTTGTGAAAGATTGTTGTTGTTTGTTTTCTTCCCGGTATAACTAGAAATATCACTAACGGTGATTAAAAGACCCGCTCCCGCAACCCAGATTCCTATGAAAAAGAATTGAACCAGGGTTTGATTGTGTGTGTGTGTGTGTGTGTGTGTGTGTGTGTGTGTGTGTGTAGTACCTTGTTAGTATCTTTTGAGTTTGACTTCTTCACAATTGTGGAAGCAGTTCACTCCGCAAGATTTTCAAGAAGATATACTGTTACCATGGCAACGCCTTGTCGGTACAAACACAAAGTATGTCTTGCATAACTACACCTGTAGATCATTATACATACCAAATTTGAAATAAATTGCTTGAACACTGTGGAAGTAGTTCGCTTCACAAGGTTATTTTTTTTGGAAAATTATGGTTACCATGGCAACGCTTTCTCCGACAAACACATACACACACAAAAACATGTCTTGCTCATTTACACCTCAATGTCATTATGTACACCAGATTTGAGTTCAATTGCTTCAGTTCTTTCAAATTCATGAAATTCTTCGTCTAGATGTTTGGTTTTTTTTTTTTTCATTGCAACTGCATGGCAAATTGCCCTATATCGACGTAAATAATCACGAACTGAAATTATTTACGTCGATGTAGGGCAATTTGTCAATCAGTTACAATGAAAAAACATCTCGACGGAAGAATTTCATGAATTTGAATAATTACGCAGTACCCGCTGCATGTTATAAGGATTAGAACCAACACTTGCTGTCGGACAAAGGCTCGGTGGTCTATAGTGGAGATGACGCCTGTCCGGTGATCAGGAGGTCGTAGGTTCGAATCTACTATTAACCCTATAAAGGCCCAAGGGGGGCACTAATGTGCCCCCCACCATATTTTCGTTTGCCACTCCCACACCCTTTACCCGATTTCAACCAAAAGTTTCCTAAAATCTTATTGCAAACATTTTGATGTATAATTTAGCTATGTCCGATATTGCTGGTTGCCATGGCAACCGTAAACTGACAACCATGTTCGTCGGATTTTGCATGATTTTCTGTTTCAATTTCAGTTAACAACATAATAATGGATGAAATGGGGGTTTTCTTGGCTGTAATTTGCTGAAGGACCAAAATGTGAAGTAATTATGGTTGTGAATTACCCTGAAACGGTCTTCTTATTATTTCCTCCATTTATTATATGACATTGGTATTAAACAAAATATGATAGAAATAATCGAAAATACAGCATTTTTCAAAGACTAACCTTTTATTTTGTGTTATCGTGACACAAACTTTGCCTCTAATATCATTTGTTTATCATATTATCAATTTGCAAACACAAAATTCAAT
This sequence comes from Diadema setosum, assembly GCF_964275005.1. Classification (NCBI taxonomy): domain Eukaryota; kingdom Metazoa; phylum Echinodermata; class Echinoidea; order Diadematoida; family Diadematidae; genus Diadema; species Diadema setosum. Next base: position 3,429,100 of record NC_092691.1, on the reverse strand, counting down.
ATTTTGGAAATATGAAATGTGATACCATTATATGTACCCGTTCCAAGCAATACATCATAGGTTGTATTTCTTTATAATTGTAATGAATAGCGCCCCCACATGTTGACTTGAGAAATTTCATTCATAACTAATAGTGAAGGTTGACTTCCTTTTCCTTTGTGGAGAATATGAAAATGATTGATATAAAATTAAAACATATATACCGGGGATAAATAAGTAAAAAGAAAAAACATGATTTTAGCGTATTTCCTAAGTATTTCTTTATATTTTGGTAAATAGCGCCCTCAATGGATGACCTTGAGAAATTTCAATTGTTGGTTCATGTAGGGTATGAGTTGCTCTACCCATGTGCCAACTATGACTGTCATAAATCATTAATAAAGAGGTTATATAGGGGGCACAATGTGCCCCCCCCCCCCCCCCTTTGCGCCTGGAAGGGGTCAAATAGCTTGGTCTTTATAGGATTAAACACTGATCAATTCAGTGCTTATTTACGTCGATGTAGGGCAATTTGTCATTCAGTTGCACTGCTTCAGTTCACTCCACAGGGTTTGGGGAAAATTGTGGTTACCATGGCCACGCTTTCTCCGACAAACATAAGAAAGAAGGTCTACACATTTACACCTCAATGTCATCATGTACACCAAATCTGAGTTCAATTGCTTCAAAATTGTGAGAGTAGTTCACTCCACAAGATTTTCAAGAAAATATGCCGTTACCATGGCAACGCCTTGTCGGGTACAAACACAAAGCGTGTCTTCCATAACTACACGTATATAGATCAGTATACATACCAAATTTGAAATAAAGTGCTTAAATACTGTGGAAGTGGTTCACCCCATTAGCTTTTGGGAAAATTGTGGTTACCATGATAACACTTTTTCCGACAAACATATAAAACATGTCTTGCACATCTACACCTCAATGTCATCATGTACCCCAAGTTTCATCAAAATTGCTTCAAAACTGTAGTAGTTCGCGACGCAAGATTTGCAACGGACCGTCCGACCGACCGACCGACCGACCACACGCTGATTCCTATATACCCCCTTGTACACTTCGTGTATCATGCGGGGGTATAATTACTTTAAGAGAAAAGTTTGACAGGTTAATGTTAAATTTGTAAAGCTGACATTCTCACGTACCTTCGTATTCTTTCATACACATGGTTGTGACAAAAATGACACGGAAAATAATTATACGAAACCCTATACAGTCCGATAGCTTTCTTTCTAGGTTTAGTTCTAGTGACAGTTTTACCACTTTTCCTTCATAATTTTACTCTGTTTATTACACTCAACTGGAAAGGGGAGAATGGGAGTCTTTCATAAGGAAAAGCTAAGGCACAACTTCTTTTCCCTGAAATGTGTATAACCGCGCGGAATCACGTACAAAATGTATCTATCTGGGGCCCGTTTCATAAAACTTGTCATCAGTGATAACTGCTACATTTCTATGACAAATTTGCTCTCAGCTAATTAGATGCAAGGACTTCAGAAGCTTGTCACATATATGACAATTTGTCACTGATGACAAGTTTTATGAAACGGGCCCCTGGGCTTGCTTCCTTGAGCTCAATGAGGTTTGCACATTATTAGAAGCCATCGGCATGATTTTTAACCGGTAATATGGAACTATGGGGGAGAAATAATTATTCAAGGCGACAGCAAAAACGTGAGTCCCCAATGTCGTTTATTTCTGGTCTGCCATACCGGAAACTTACAGAACTTTGATCATGTCGAACAGTGTTTGGTGTTTTTCTTCTACAGTCAAGGTGTGTTTTTTGCTCCCTTGTCGAATCCAGAGCAAGAGTGTGTGCTTCAACATGTGACTAGATAGCTCTGCCCACACACAAACAATCCTTGGCGAAAGAAATGAGAATGGCGCAGTTACTTCCTCCTGCATTTTAACTCAGCCAACCCTTTGCGGAATCTCCACATATCTCAATATATACCCCTTGGACAGTCTGAATTCTGGTCCCCGGATAACAACGATCAAAGATGCAAGATACCATCAGGAGTCGAAACGACTAACATTAAATCTCTCGGAGCTTGCCACAGCGTATGCGCGTGTGACGACTCATCTTGTGCATGTTTTACTGTGTTTGTTTCATTATGGTACCATTATATCATTATATCATACCATTTTATATCATTATATCATTATGTCATTATCAGATCATTATATTATACCAAGCATCAATATACAAACAAGAGTACTTACGGAGTATTTAAAAGAAATAAATATATATAGTTACGCGAATATTCATACAAACATAGGTTATGCATTTCATATTATTTTTAGAGTACAGGTGGAGGGGACCGTTATCAATAAGCAGTTTGTTTGACTGGTATAATGACCTCGAGGATATCATTATGGTTTCTTATAATTCTGCATATGTTTTCTTTACTGAAGGAACATTGCCCCCACAAACAAACAAACAAACACACACACACACACACACACATTCACTCACAATAAACCACTCGAATCTTAGGAACCTCGAGTCTTGCTGTTGTCATTCTTGCGGTTGTTAAGGTTACGATCTTTAAAATCTCACAAATCATACCTGTACAAGAATGGCTGACCAATGGTAAAATTCATCTCTTTTGGTTCTGTCCCTTCCTTCCAAGATCGTACCGTCACGTTCTTCCCGCTGGTCTCAATGAGCAGGTAAGGCGGGTGGCTGGTGTACACGGCTATCATGCTTGGAGACACACTAAGATCCTGCAGGTATTCCTCGTAGTTCTCTCCGTCCACAAAAATCCATCTGCCTTCAAACGAGGATGCACTTTGACCCATAATACCGTCTAAATCTATCAAAGCACGACGACGAAGAGAAAGAGAAGAACTAGGTAACACTATATAGCACTGTATTGGCCTAAATGAATTTCTAGCTGGTGTTGTAGAGCACTGGAAGTTTGTGCTGATCCTTTTTTCCCCTTCACACGTCGCATTTAACACTAAACTTGTTTGCGACACATTCTATGATTCTCTGTTAGAGGTATAGCTCAGGCATGTTCATATCAGTATAGGAAGTCGTAATGCTATGTATGAGATACTGGTAGATCATGCCGTAGTTATAACTGAGGCAGTTTCTTTCTTATGACATGGACATATTTATACGGGTATGCGTTTCTTTGTTAGATCATGCAGCTACACAAAAAAAAGAGAGAAAAAAAAAAGAGGTAGTACTTTCCACTTCTAAATAGCAGCACCTTCTACACGGAAGGGCGGTCATTTTTTTTTTTTTGTCTTCTTTTTTTTTTACTCAGTCGGCAGCGCGTCTGCTTCCCAATCCAAACGACTCGGCTCTGATTCCATTCGATTCTATAGGTGAGCAATGTTGTGTGTAATTATCCCGTCCCCTTTCTGTAAGAGGCAAACTTATACTCTCTCTTTCTCTCTCGGATAGGACATTGATATGTAACTTACTCACGACTCACTCACGTAAAAGACCCTACTTTATTTATTCATCGCAAAGAACAGGGTGCCAGCCTGGTGAAGTGGTCCCCCCCCCCCCCACACACACACACACAAAAAAAAAAAGGCGAATCATGCCAATCCCTCTTGGTTCGCCCCAGGTGACTGGCAATAGTCAGCAAGTGGTAGCTATATACTCGGCACATTGTGACATACGAAAACAAGAAGTGAAAAGTTTAATCGTAAAACGAGTTAACTCAATTTTTGGTTAAAATGAGATATTGATGATTAAAGCTGATTTGACAAGAAAAAAAATCAAGAAAATGATAAGAAAATATGGAACATCTTTAATCATAACTTCAGAAATGTTCCTTGTGATGTCATTCGTGAGGCATCATTGGAAATGTTTTATCTTGCTTTATCTGATGATGAAATTATTTTGAAATGTTTTCAGTGGAACACTGTTTTCCATCGTTGTGATTATTTACCATTTTTGTTGCCATAGCAAAGTGCATTGTTTCTTTTTTTATGACATCATTCGTGCATATACTTTATATTGTATTTGGAAAAAATGCCCTTATCAGACGAATGTAAGACAAACTGAAAAATTGTACCACTTTGGATCATGTTCTCCTTTTCTTTTCTTTTTTGATGATGGAAATAGATAAACTATTGAATTGAATTGAATTGAAAAATGTTTAAAAATGGCGCTTAACCCGTTTGCGATAAAACTCTTCAATTATACAGTCATATTACAATGTCATGTATCACCAATAGTGCTAACCAGTCGGACTCTGTCGATTAATAAGGTCAGGATGAAGCACTCCATCACACCTAGTACAGTCTGACAGTATGTTTAATAAAAAAAATGCAATCGGATTTTCGCACTGATAACTCAAATGCTACTTCGTGGTCTTAAAATATAACATCTCAGCTATATTTTTGCAGAAAACGCCAGCCAATTTGGTTAAGTGTTCACAGAGAAATGTGGATCGTTGTAAAGCATGCCAAGGGTCTGATTCTTCCAAGTTTAGCACTTGGATGCTCTTGGAACATAATGTGTGATGACAATCTATAGACAGAACTTGGAGGGAAGGGATTCTTGACATGCTCTATAAAACTCATCACTTCTCTTTAACCACTGAAGCAAATCGGACGGGATTTTCTGCAAGATGTGGGTAGTAAGTTCTAGAGTCATACCCTGAAATTTTAATTGGATTGATTCCCCATTTTCAAAGTTGTCATTGCGGAGGGTCCCGTTATATAGTTATATTATATACATTTTTTTAGACATACGATACAGAATGATGTTTTGCAAGACTCACGTAACACGATAGCTATATAGAGATATTCCCATGCTAATGACATAATTATGATAGTAATATAATTCTTATGAATTACAAGTAAAAAGAAAAGTATCATGAGTAATAGTATTAGCGATATTGATATTAACAATGCTGATTATATTGATAATGATAAAAATTGTAAAATTATCACCATCATCATAATTGTCGATTGTAAAGATTGTGATATTGATTGTGATCATAATTATGATAATGTGACTTATATTGCACGGAATTCATTCTGTAGGCTGTACATAATTATTATGATGATAATAATAATGTCAATAATAACATCAATGATGGTCGACTTTTTAAACTGGTTTATATTTTTGGCATGTCTGATCTTAGCAGATGAATAGCTTAGATAATAATTAATCCATTGATATATCTATGGCCTGCCTGCCACTATACAATGCAATTGTATATGTTTCCCGATGGGAACAAATCATAAAGGGAGAGTTTCTTATGCTAGCATTGCTTTAGGCTCAACAGTGCAGCTAATTTAACATCAATGGCTGGACGTGCACGAAGAACCTTGGAAATCATTTGAATTCTTTTCATAACTTTCCTGTTCGATGGAAAGTGAACAGGAAAAAAAAATAAAAACAATTTGCATGTCACTCAAAAGCAAGAGGATCGAAATCCAACAACATGAAGACTGCTTTGCTGTCATGTACAGCATGTATAATACATTATCAGAAATAGAAAATTACCTCATAACAATGAATAAACTGAGCAATGAACTCTTTCCATTATAATTTGTAACTCTAAGCAGATAACAACCTGCAAACACGCAAAAACAGTGCGAGAAAAAAACCCGACTTTTGATTTTGTAAAGAAAGAAAAGTTAGACAAAATGAAATAAAAAGAAATTACTAAACGAAATCTGGTAACACCGTAGAATATGGAGCCCATCACCATGATTACCGTGGGATCACGTGCTCCAAAGCCACGCACACGTTTATTGGGACAGATGTGAAAAGATAACCTAGCTCACCTATGACAATGGCTGACGTCAGTACAAAAGAGGGTGTTTCTGTTTTTGTTTTGTTTCTTTATTTCTTTCTTTCTTGGCTGGGTTGGTGTTCTTCTCTGAGGCCAACTGTGTACCGTTTACTAATGCGCTCAAATTTATGGACAATTATTTTCCACGCCCTAGTAAACATTGTTCTGTTCTTCGTTACCATGGTTTAATGCCTCATTCATTAATCATTCATTACCTGTTGTCTTGCATCAGGTAGGATATTTTTACGAGTTCTTCATTTGCCAGAAACATGAAATTTCAACCTCGATAACTCTTGGTGCGATTATTCTGGGCCAGTGTCCCCACTTTAAAGAAAAAAAAAGCAAGAGAGAGAGAGAAGAATTGGGGTCCTAAACAAATAATTTGCCCCAGACAATACTACATAACACAAACATTATACATTTAAGAGATATTAAACAACGATATTAAATATACCATGTCTCCACGAGGGAGCTCATAATGGACGTCTCCACAAAGGAGCTCATAATGGATAACCCTAGTTTGGAGACGGCGCTTCTCCACAGCTGTTAAAATATCCTCGAGAAACAGTGTCGAAATCCACATTGTCTTCTACAATGCGACAATTCTTCGCTTCAATTCGATTAGTCATTAAGATCCACAAAAGTGTAAATATACAATTTGTGTACAGAAATATAATACGCTAATGATTAATTATCATTAATCGTGCAGGGGTAAAGAAACCTTTGATAAAGGGTTTTTCCAACATTTCACTGAAAACCAACATCCTCGTTAGAATATGGCATTAACTTTGTCCAAAGATTTAGACATTGAAATCGTTTATGCAGAAACGTGACGGACCTGTCCGATATTGTTATTGTTGCTTTTTTTTTGTATTTTGTTTGTGTTTTTGATTTTACTTTTGTGTGTGTGTTTGTTTGTTTGTTTGTTTATTTGCTGTTGTTGGGATTATTTCTTGGGGGTGCATCAATTGCATATCACGTTTTCCGGTGCAGAGGATCCTTAAAAGCAATACAACTTTCAAGCTTTCCAAATTTGTCTCAGATTACAAAATCGAGGCGCTCCCAAGGGTGTGAAACATTAAGATAAATGAATTCAGTCTCTTATCGTGATCAGCTACATATTTATTTTCAAACTACAGATAACTATCAAAGTTCGGGGCTGGAGCATGAAACTCTGATCGTTTTGTTATTGTTGTTAAAAGCTCTAGTTTAATGGCTTTGTTATTGTTGCTGTTAGAAGCACTCAGGTTTTGTTATTGTTGTCGTTATGATCGTAATCATTGTTGTCGCTGTTATTATTTCGATGGTGTGATTTCTGTCTGTCCCTACTTCTAGAATCGCCTACGCCTACACCACTGGGGGGGGGGGGGCAACTGCATGGCCTCGGCGCTCAAACATGTGATCTCATGGTCACATGCGAAGTGGAGATCGTTATACGGAGTCGGATTCCGTCATCTAATCTAATACCGCACTCACTGCTTTGGTGTCTACAGATAGAACGGAGATGCTATCTCGTGAAGTGACCGGCGAAATTGAAGTGCTCCTCCCGATATTTCCGGAATAACGCATTCTGCGACTCGCGCTGATCACACTAGTTTAAAAGCAATAGCAAAACAACTCGACAACATTAGCAGGAAACACAACAGGGCAAAATATTGACACAGAAGTACCTAAATAGCCACACAAATCTACATCATTGTATTTATAAAGATCTTTGGAACTCTAATTGAGAGAAACACCTTGATATGAATCTGAACTGCTTCAATTTGGAGGTATCATTCACAAACCAGTTCAACTGAAGGTTTGGATCAATTTTCAGCTGAAAAAAAAAGAATGAGTGTCAAGGTTTCATTGTCCAAATAAAGAAATGTTTGGGGGTAATCTGAACTCAAATCTGTTCGACAATTCCTTACAGACTTATTCGGTCAAAAAAAAAACACGCTGTAACTTTATGTCGGCCATTACTGAGGGGCTTCCAAAATAAGAAGCAAGTAATCATTGTTTATGAGAAGACTGGAGACTACAAACCCTGCTTTTTAGCAGTCCCCTCTATTTCCAATAATTATTGTGACTCGCCCTCCCCCCTTCCCAGTTGAAAGGTCCCTGCTGTCCAAATGTATGTTGACCCGATGTCTTTTGGTCTGTACATAACCACACTACTAAATACTTCATTAAAATATGCATCGTAACATCATTATTATACTTTTAACATTTTTTTTCAATTTCCTTCTCCAACCTGTTAAACCCCACCTTTAAAAAAATGTTCTATCAGAACAACTTCATTGATATTCCCGCTAGAACATTATTCTCCTGAAACAACCTGGGCTGAACAGTATGTGCCTTACTTTCATTGCTTTATATGTTAATAGATTTGTCAGAAATATTTGCATACAAAAAACAAACAAACTGATGTGGTATTGTTGTGAATAAAATGCAGATAGTAATACCGATGAATGGTAAGGCTCATGACTGTGCATGTTGTTCAGCGCAAGCGTTACATTAGGATGCAGAAAACATAGGGAAAATATCTGTACAGCGTGAAATTTTGCGCTCACGTGCAAGCAGCTCGAGTGGAACGTGTTTTATATCTCCAGTGATTATGAGTGCGCGACTTCGAAGATGAGGCGAACAAAAAAGCCTTGCCTTCTAAACTGAGGCTCCGAAATATGAAAAATGAATACCTATCTCGTGACGTATTTAGAAAGACCCCGTGTGGTTGAATAGGGTGCATCCTATGTCTTACGTCAACGTTTAGCTCTTTGTTGTCTCACTTCTCTCCGGAACGCAGATCGAAGTGATAATGGATCGAAGACGATATAGCGTTATCATTGAAACCACTTTTTCTATTTTATCCCCATCATCAATAACTCTCCGCATCTCTTCTCCAGTTTTCTTGTCCTCGATATCTTGATAGTTCCTGGTTCATGGTGCTACAAAGATTCCCTGTTTTTAGCGTTCAAGACAACTTGAAGGCTCGATACATACACGTGACGTCAACTTGCTAAATAGAATTAACCGATAAGGAAGCAATTCACTTACATTAGGATCCAAGGAGGAAGAAAATAGTAGTCTTCAGCTCGGTGAAGAATTATTTGCTTTTTGCTCAAGGATTTTTCGATATTAATTGTTTGTCTCTTTTTAGAGAGCTTGCTTTCACCATGAAATGCAAAAACGTGATCTGTCATAGTAAATTGTTGTAATGGGGAATATATTCTCATTGTGTAAACAAAATGCCCAGATCTCCTCAATTTAGGGCGTAAAACTTTGAACTCAGACACAGTTCTAAGTTAACATTTTACCGACCATACCAAAGTAACCTTATCGAAGCCAAAGGCAGGAAAACCATGTGCAAAATGCATTGTATTTCATACGTTGGTCAGTAAGGGGTTTAGGTGCCAGTGCTGCGGGGCAGCACTTTTGGGTCACGAGTCTATATCAGTTTATAGGCCTGGGCTCAATGGGAGCCCAATGGCTAAATCAATTTTGATCAATTTCCAGCTGTTGCGCAAAAATACAATACAAGTGGGTAGACGCAACAGCACACACAAACATAACGATATGTATATATATATATATATATATATATATATATATATATATATATATATATATATATACAGATATATACAGATATTAAAAACAGGTGTGTAAGATCAAAGCATGTTTTTTTTTTTCATATGACACGTTAAACTTAAAAAAAAAGTTTAGAAATCTGAGTTTGATCAATTGTTTCTCACTCATCTCAGAAATTATCCATGCATGTTTGGTAATCACGGGGAGATTGTTAAATTGTTTATAAATTATACCCTATTTACTTTTTTATTACGGCTTACATAGAGGTGCAGTGCTTTGAAATGTGTGGTAAAGTAAAAAAAAAAAAAAAAAAAAAAAAAAGTTGCAAAATGACCCAAATTTGGTAAGTCATTCAATTTTCCCCTTGCTGATGAGTGAGCTTCCCCAATGTCGCTATAACATCAACACTAAAACTGATTCAAGCAAAAGTGTGTAAAAGCAAACAAACTGCTTCTGTTGAGCAGTCATTGCCACGGCCGCGCCACGTTTTCAAAGGTGGGGACCCAGTTTATATTTCTGTGCCATTTCCGGGTTTTATTAGATTAAAACAATGCCCTTCAGCGCAACTTCTGGTGCCACTTTCGGGTGTCATCAGAAGAGAGAGAGAGAGAGAGAGAGAGAGAGAGAGAAAAGGTCTTCAGCGGAATTTTCTGTGCCACTTCCGAGCTTCTTCTGCTTACAAGAACAAAAAAAAAAGCCTTACCCACGCTTCCACTTCAAGGTTTCATCGGCTGACGAAAAAAAAAAAAAAAAAATCCTGTGGTACAACTTGCAATCGGCAAAAGATTAACCACATTCTATTTTTTATGGTGCCACTTCCGGGATAAAAAAAGTTGGATCCAAAGTGGTTAAATCCTATGCATTCGTATGAATTTTGCAAAAAAAAAAAAAATGATAATAATAACTATGGGAGCCCATACATTCCTCCCCCGCCCTCCGATTTAGGCTCTTGCTCGGAAGTGGACAGCATGGAGGCGGTTTCTCACAGTCTGATCAGATACCCTTCTGTTGTACCTTTTTCACAACATTTCATTGGTTATACTCTGTGACATTCGCCTGTGATCCTTCGGAGCAGACACCCTGATTTAATGGTTTTGCTGTTTCATTGTGATCTTCGCACCATACACGCGCCGCTCCTGGGTCGGTCGTTGACATCTCCTATTGCTCGGAATTTTTGTTTCCATTTAGCGATGGTCCCAAGGCTAAGTCTTACACATGGTATCTCAGAAACACCTTTTTGAAGCATTTAAACTTCGATTCCCATATGTCGTGGACCTTTTTTTAAACATTGTTTACACCTGGCATGATGAACAACCAAATACAAAAATATGAGCTATGAATCTTGCCGGACATGGCACCACAATGAGCTTGAACGGTGAATTTAGAATTCAGTTGTAACTGGCATTCATGCCTGACCATGAGTTAATAACAAAGACATATCTTCACACACACACAAAAAAAATGGCTTTCATTGACTCTTCATGACCACTGGTGTTTGCAACTTTTTAATTTAGACCTTATCAAATGTTTTAGAATACTGCCCCATCCCCCGATGATCATAGGATATCATATTAAAGGGAATTAAATGATATTTTTGATGGTACCAAGCACGCATTGAAATTCATAAGAAAAGGTAGAAATTATCGATCAAACTCAGATTTCCAGACTTTTCTACGGAGTTTATAATAACACAGTTCTTCTTGATTAGAGCAGTTTACAGAACTCACCTTCAGAACTTTAAGCCATCAGCGGGAAAGTGGTGGAATTTTCAGCTCTCTTTCAGAAAAGAGAGATAAAAAAAAAACAACAACTATGACCTAGTAACCATCCACAAAGATGAAATTGACAAAATAAAGTCTTACTGGTTTATACGTTCCAGTATGTGAAAGATATACGCCCATCTAGGCTCGATTTCTTCGCAGGTCAGTTGCCCAAGAGAACTAAACGTACACATCAGCGTAAGATAATACACTCACGCATGGACTTGAGTTAATCCGCGCGTCTGTCTGTGCGTCGACTACACTTTTCTATCTGCGCACTGTGATCTTGTACGGCGCCACTCGCTCTTCTATCCGCCAAGAAAGCATTTAGTCAGTGATCAGTTCGACCGTGCTGCTCCGCTGCTGGTTCGTCGTGTACACTGACAGGGAGCGAGAATGCGGATGGCATTGTGATTTAGGATCACTTCAGCTTTGTTTTAACAGTCGATGACTTCTCAAAAAATACTTCCTCAAAATGTTGAGATGAGGAAAGCGATATCGAGAGAGGATGATGTTGACAAGGCCAGTAATTCATGGAAGACGGACGTATAGACTTGAATATCTGCACAACCGCCACCTGTTTGATTGCGATTGGATATAACGGGCATCCGAGTAGAGCTCAACTGCTCTAAAAGAAGCGGTGAGTACATTATCTTCAGGATTTTCTACGAAGAGCTTGCTTTTACTTTTTATTTTTCCTTTTTCCCCAGATTTATTTTCTGCGAACAATGAGCAAACTAAATTTTCTTTTCAACTGAGGAAAGCACGGTAGGTCAATTTTCATTAGATAAGTAATGAGCAATTGTCAATCCCTTCTTAACTTAAGATAAGACTAAATGCAGATTTTCAAGGTCACTTCGGAACTGATTTCGTTTTCCTTTTTTTTTTTTTTTTTTGGCTATAGAACATTTACGCGTTTCTGATTCAACTGAAATTGATTGCTTATACTACCAAACTTCACCCCGAACCTGACTATTACTTGCCGGTGAAAGCAGTTGCAATCATGGTTTTTATCAGCTTCGCTTTAAGCTAACATGTCAACGACATAGTTTACTGGTACAGCTAGTGTTAGCAATGTCCATATCAATATAACCCCTCATTATTAAATCTGACTTATGAAAGTGTTAGTGTTAGTGTAAGCATGGGTTAAAGTAGTCTTGGTGTTGATATTGTTGTCAAAATATTGGCTGTTTGTTATTGTTAGAATAATACGCCGAAAATCTCAAATGCATTCTGTTTTCTTCCACTATCGTCAATGAACGTTTTCATGTCTCTTTATATGTCGTGTAGGACAACTTTCAAGTTTGCTGCTAATTAAGTGTTTACATGTTTAGGCATCCACGTTCAAATAAGTCAGTATTGACACACCCTTGTAAGATATAAAGGACGGGACAAAAAAAAAATCATTAAGTAACACGAAGCTACCTTGGAGAAATGTCGAGCCAGCACTCTAATCGCATTTCCTTTTGGTGTAATTATTCGATCGACCATGATAATCTCTAACTTTGAAATTCACACACATAAACAATCACACACTTACACACACGCACACACTTACACACAGACACTCATCGATTATATGAGATAGATAGACAGACAAACAAACAAACAGACAGATACATAGATAGATAGATAGATAGATGCATGGATGCATGGATGAACAATGTCAAAAACGATGCCCCTTTCACAGACTTGTTATGTTTATCAAAAAGACGCATTATTACAAATACAGAACTCGGAGTTCTAAAATCGGCAATATCGTGATGACATCAACGATAAGTAACCCCATTCGTAAAAGGTACAGGACATCATCTTTTATTGCCGTCGTCCAGAAACTGAAGAATGGCGCTTTCTTGCGGCTTCGGAAAATTGTCCTTCTTCGAGCGGTTGGGGAAAAAAAAAAAAAAAAGGTCTGCATGAGTTACCCGTTGACGTCCGCGGCGATCTCCATAACTACTGGAAAACTGAAAGTTGAGACGGAGATATCATCAATAAATCGACGGCAGGAAATGGACATTTTATGCCCAGTTCGGCATTGAAGGAATCGACAGAATGTTTAATGATACGTCGAGTTTGCCAATGGGAACTATGCGCGTGTTCTCTCGCGGAGGAGTAAGATCAATACATAGACCTGCATAAATAGTTGGGCTTAGGGGGGAAAGAAGCACTGACATTAAAGCCATTACGGTTCGCCAAACGATCGACAACATCTGGGTAAACTTTGCTGGATTCCCACCACCATCCGAAGTGTTTGTTTTGGGGTTTTTTTTTTCCACTACGAAGGAGCTAATATTCGAATCATCTGCTTACATGCCATCGATGGCTCTGCGTACCTTGTTGTCCTTTATATATTGTATAGCAACTCCCGAGAAAAAGATCTGCAACCTTTTCCGTGAATTTAAAAGTGTGCAATAATCATAGACTGCATTAACTTCAGGCCTAGTTACCTTTATTATAAATGACCTAAATGTTAACAGTTGATCGGCCGGTTCCTGGCTTTTCTCATATTAACTGTTCTTGCCATAAAGTATTGTAAAGTGTGCAATGAAATCTCCTCCCATCCCAAACTCCCGTCCCGGTCCATTCTACACCGTCCTTTGGGGGTAGATTTTTTTTTTCTGTCACGTGATTGGTTGCTATGGAAGTCGCACTCACTCACACAGGTGCCACTATATTCACTCCAAGTTTCTCATTCCAATACACAAATACACCTGCACACACACACACACACACACACACACACACCACGCACCACACACACAAGCACACACGTGCAGATACGCGCTAGCGCTTTAAAGTGAAAGATAATAAAATAGACTTGTTTTAGGAAATATTCGTAATCTAGCCATAAGATAGTTCATACAAAGTGCAGGACAATTTACAAATTTTGTATCATTTTCTAGGTGGCTCTGATTTTTCTTATTACACGACAGCAAATCCTAAGTGTAGGTCCAGGAATATACGAAAAACCGGAACGGAAATTTGTTTATCAGTGTATAGAGGAGGGCCTAGAATTACAGTGGACTGAATTTAGAAAAAAAAAATCCTTTACAAGTGGTATTTGAATGAGTCTTCCAACTTGTCAGTGAAAATTGACTGACGAGATATCTGATATTCCATGGACTTTGCACACAGTCCTAAGCTACATGGATTATTTAAACTGCATAGAAACCACAATTTCCATGTAAATGGTAATTTAGGACGTTTTCTTTGTACGCATCAATGATGATGATACAATGATGGACGTTTTCATCATTAGCAATTAAGAAAAAATATGGCTATCATATAATTTAAGAGATTTTTCTGGCCGATTATATGACTTCACATCACACAGCTCTGAAAATGTTCGTTTTCTTTCGAAATCCACAAATAAGATATTCCAATACAGGGAAGCCATACAAGTTTGGAGGGAAAGGCGCGTTGGAGGAGGCTTTATGGACAATATATGTCATGAACGCCGATCGTAGTTTCATAACTAATCTTTTTTTTTCTTTTTTTCTTTTTTTTTGGGTACAAACCACAGTGAGACTTAGCAACATGTGGTTTTTCCAGTAAAGTATCAGCAATTTCGTCGCGGAAAGAGCTATGCAAATGCGGATTTATTGTGGTTTTCCATTCCTGGGCGTGCATCGACAAATGTCAGGACTCTCGCAATACGCATTGCTTAAGCCCCCAAATCTATCAGCAGATTTTAGAATGCGTGTGTTGATGTGCATTTCGTATTCATAGTAGACATGATAGAAGGTACCTATTAGTTTGAACCATAGTGTTTATTGACAAGGGAAAGGGGAAAATATGCGATGACAACAATTGACTGTACTTCTCAACAAGACCCGTGCTACTTTTTTTAAAGAGTGAGGGGGCCTAGTGAATGGGAACAGAGACGTCGATTCATTTTGAGGACGGAGGGGGAGAAATTTTGGATGACAATGTTCTAAAAAACCGCTGAAAAGTAAAAAAAAAAAAAAAAAAAAAGGGGGGGGGGGAGCCTAACATTTTTGATGCCACTTCCGGTGTTAATCGGCCGACAAGCAAAATAAATAAATAAATAGATAAATAAATAAATAAGATAGACACGCAATTATCTTGTGAAACATGTGGGTAGAAGAGTCCAGAGAATTGTAGCGACTAATTTGAAGCTTTTTTTTTTCACTTCTAACATGTTTAAGAATCATCCAGAACAATGCTGCTTAGCATCAAAATTCCATTATGTCGAATTGAAAACGAAAAATCAGACTCTTTTTTTTTTTCTGGTTGAGCATTTATAAGTACCGGTAAGTGGTAAGTAAATTTAATTAACGGTGAAATTGGTGGGTTTTTTTTTTCTTCTTCTTCTTCTTCTTCTGCTTTGAGATGCATGGGTAAAAAGTTATCAGCCAGATCTTTGGTCATGACCTTGACATCGTGACCGCTTTGTTTTATCTTTTTTAACCTTTTTATATCCAACAAATGAAAGCGCCGGGGCTCGCTCTCCTACGTATCACATTTAAGTTTCCTTGTATCACGGAGCCATAATGGGATGCATTCTTTCTGATCACTAATGTAGATTATAAGTGAATTATTTCTAATCGGGACTACACGCACACACACATAAACAAACACACATTCACACACACAGCTTGAAGAAACCTGTATCTGTGTATGCGATGTGATGCCTTACACGTATCACATCTATCGTTATAAACAGACAACAGTGTGTGACGCACGTATGCATGAATTGCGTATCTCTTTTATTTGGGAGTAATCGTCATCAATATACGCCGAAATGACCAGCATAGTTAATCCGGTTATTGTGCCTTTATTTTTGTATCTATATATTGCTGTGTCTGTTTATCCGGTTGTCTTGTTTGTCTCTGACACTACTTGTAAGTCACGCTTCTTTCTCTTTTTCGTATTACTTTCTTTTGCAGGTACACTTGAAGTCCATATTTTTGCAAGAAGGGATATACACCAGAAACACTAAGTGAGAAAGTGACACGTTTTCTTCTGACATTTACTGGTGATCTACTGTTCGAAGTGATGTAGCTGAATGCAGTTTTGATTCCCAACGTTAATCAGAAAGATGGAGTTATGATCGACAAGGGAATCATTTTCACTGTCAAACATCGACGACCTATGCGAGAAACACGTCGACATGACCTCAATTTCCCTGTGGAGAAAGAACGATGCCGCCTTGAAAACGTCCTGAAACGCCACGCTATGACTGGGCGCCGTGAATTCTACGCCATTATGTCAGCAACACGCTGCTTACTCGGTAGCTATCATGCCATCTTCGCATGGATGCAGAAGGAGTAAACCTACAAATTCCGATTCTCAGGGAAGCGAATGACCTACCTTACCTCAGTCTTCCCTTCGTCCCTATGACCACTGCATAACGAAAGAGAAAGAGGAAAACCAAAAATGTTGACAAGTGGTTCACTATTTCTGCCGGCGGAGCGCTGATTCGGAGCTAAACGGTAATGTCCTCCTCAGGCGGAGGGATCGCACTCTCCAACCTCACGTCAACAGCTTCCCCCGGCCCGTCCGGGGTGGCCGTAATTCAAGCAGTCGGGGCCATTTTCATCATGCTCACCGGCGTCTTGGGAAATGGCACCATTATTGCAGTCATTGTGCGCACACGGTCACTGCGCAACATCACAGGTTAGTTGGGAAACTGTCAAAAGGCTCCCTAGAAACAGAGTAAGGACAAATCGTGTCTTTTTCCCCTTTCTTTTTCCATTTTTTTTTTCGTGCATTTTCATTTGACTCAATCTAGCAGTCTCAGCTTTCCATAGCACATATCTAACAAAAGGTGAGAGCGAGGTACAAGTCGTAGATGGAAGTAAAGTGTTACAGACGAGTTTCAGTTTAGTTCAGTTCAAATTTATTTCGCTTAGACACTATTAAGATTTAAAAGCCCCCGCAGATATAGTCCTGGCTGTATTCTTTTTTCTTTTGAGTTGTTTTATGCCTTTTTTCAGTATTTGCAACTTTCAGGATAATTGCATTAATTAGTCGGACTTACAGGATTGTTGTTTTCTTCTGGGGGCATTTCATGAAGTATTTGTCCGACAAAAAAAAATAAATAAAATGTCTGACCCAACGCTTCATGAAATGCCCCCTGAACTGTTTCTTTCTTTTCCTGTAACCTTTAGTATTTAGAATGATCTGTTGACGAAATCGAAAGAGAGAGGATGATTTATCGGAATAGTTTGTGATTTTTAATGACAATATTATACAGGTGGAGGTGGGCGTTTAGATAATACTCACGCGCCCATACACGCTTGTTCTGTGTTTGTTTGCAACATACCGCTATAAACACGTGAATTTACGTATAAATTTTTCAAATAAATATTTATATTTATATACACGTATAATATATATATATATATATATAATACAAATATATATATATATATATATATATATATATATGTTACATATATATTCAAACGAACAAATTGCAGTAAAGCCCTTGAGTCCTTACATCTAGTTCTTTCGTCTGACCATGATACGGTATTGTCTGTAAGACTCAATAGAATATTAGTGTATAAGCATGCCACTATGGAGACTCTTGCCTTCTTAAATGTATGTGTTTTTTCGGTAGTATAGTTTTCTTGTTTGTATTCCATCAATGTAATTATCTTATTTGTAATACTTGGGATCAGCCATAGAAAGACCAAACGGTCTATGTTGATCCCCCCACAAACTGAACGAATTGCTTTTATGTTGTGTTTGTATGGTGTGGAATTGTTATAAGTTGAACATTTTTCTGTATTGTTCCAATGTTCTACTGTGTATGTGTTTGTTCTAGTATTACTTGTATGTTTTTTATCAGGATGTGGAAATAAATGAAATGAAAAAATGAAATATTCGAGTGTGTGTGTGTGTGTGTGTGTGTGTGTGTGTGGGTGTGTGTGTGTGTGAATTTATATGCATATATATATATATATATATATATAATCATACATATATAACGTTGTTTCAGATGTCAGTTGGAGCGCCTGCCAGTGATTTCTAACTGACTTTACGCGGGCTGACGAAAAAGCAATCATATACCTCCAATATATATATAGGCATTATTGTAGGCGGGGAATGTTTGTTCTTACGTTTCTCTTAACAGAAGACGTACTCGACCAAGACTTTACATAATAAGTTCTCCGCTTACATCTTCGTCTAACATACAAAGATCGATTTCTTTTTCTGTGTTTGGCTGACTACTTTTTTGTTTGTTTATTTGTTTGTTTGATTGCTTTTTTGACATAACGTATCCTGTGACTGGAAGTATAAAGTTTGCAATTGCATTTTGTATTTCTCACTTGTATTCTGTTCTTTTACGGTTGACTTTTAATGCAAGCCCTGAAATTGAATAAGAAGACAGAATTCATGATTAAATCAAGGCGATAGGATTGAGATTATCAGCAAAATAAAAGTAAAATGTCAGACTGGAGAAGTTTGCATGGTTATCGCAAGATTTGATCAACATTAAAGCAAACGAGTTTTGTAGATAATCAAATTTCACATTGCAGGATTTTGTTACTTTTGTTTTGTCTCGTGAAAATGTATTGTTTTTAGTTGTACATTTAACTTTCATTTGAGAATACAATATTCTTTCTCATTTGAAGGCATTTTCATATAAATGCCTGTAGAGAAAAAAGCAACATTCCATGACAGGAATAGTAGAGATTTATGTTGTTTGCGGTTGAGAGTTCCCCAGGAGGATTTGTTGTTCCAGAAAAAAAAAAAAATGCCGGAAGCAAATAAGATAACTGCATGAGATAATCTTCGTAGCAGCTTCAATATTCCTACAAGCGTTTTTGCACCTTTTGCTAGAAACTGGGTTGTGTTTACGTTTTCAGCTCATACGTTGAACCTCAGTAGCGCGAAATCAACCCTCCGTTGACAATAACAGCGCGGGATTGCCGTTTCGAATACTTACAGTCTGTCATATTACTTCCAACTTGGGAGATTTGTGAAAAGATTCGAGCCGAAATATGATCACTGTGGTACAAGATGCACGCACACACACACACACATACATATAAACACACACAAATCCTCTCTTTTTCACACACACGCTCACACATGCTAATATAAATTTATCCTTGCACATGTAAATACATAGCTACACTCTAGAAGCGAGGAATATGACTTGAAAATTAAGTTGTCGTCTGTAAGCAGCAAAAAAAAAAAAACAAGCAAACAAACAAACAAACAAAAAACAAACACTCCCTGAGCACTGAGAAATACATGTAGAGGAAGAGGCGAGAAAAGAAAAGGACTCAATTGTCCACGAAAAGTTAGCATAACAATCCTCAGATATGTGGAATAAAGACATGACAGCTAATATAAGTGACATCGTATCTGAATATAGTTTATTCATGTCTACACGCTGTCAGAACCTGTACTAATCTGTTCTGTCAGACGCCATACGCATCTAAATTAAAAGTGATGAAATTTGATGAATACTGTCATTGCTCGTTATCACAGGCGAGGAAGAAGTATCTCTTATCTCGACGTTGTAACATGGCACTTGAAATAAGAGTTGAAATCAGAGGAAGGAATTTTGTGAAAAGTGAACTTGACCGGAAAAGGAGGTCACTTTGCTCGAAGTTATTGCCCCCCCCCCCCCATATTGCGTCTTGGTTGAGGGTAAATGCTTCGATTAGAGATGAGTGCGTTGCGCTTTGGACAAGAGTACACAAAAATACACTGCATTTCACTTAAAGGGGCCCTGAAATCCAAATGCATGTTGATTTGTGTTGATTTATGATACCCTGAACATCACTTTTGCGGTGAAAAGAATATCTAGAAACATTCCATATATTTTTAATGATTTTTTTCTTCTATTTTTCTTCAGATTACTTGGGAACGCCCACAAAAAATCCTCCCAAACGAATCAATATTCATATTCTTGAGATGACATCATCTGTCAATCATTGCTAAAGTGCTGAAATGTTTAACAAAAGACATTGGAATGCACCTTCCCCTTGACTCAGCATAACTTGCATGTTTCTGTCATATTAATGTGACTAACAAAAGACATGGCGAGGGAACATGCAAGTTATGCTGAGTCGAGGGGAAGGTGCATTCCAATGTCTTTTGTTAAACATTTCAGCACTTTAGCAATGATTGACAGATGATGTCATCTCAAGAATATGAATATTGATTGGTTTGGAAGGATTTTTTGTGGGCGTTCCCAAGCAATCTGAAGAAAAATAAAAGAAAAAATCATTAAAAATATATGGAATGTTTCTAGATATTCTTTTCACCGCAAAAGTGATGTTGAAGGTATTATAAATCAACACAGATCAACATGCATTTGGATTTCAGGGCCCCTTTAAATTTAGTTACGAAACTCTTGCATAGGAAATCGATTGTATTCCTTTCGGGGGCAAACAGGAAAAGCGATAAAGTGTTAGAAAATTATTCATGATTCATTCTCGATTCCGAAAAAATGTCGAATACAAAAATGTCATACATAAACCATCTTGCGTGGAATATGCAAAAGGCTATCAACTTACTGCCCCTGCCTGGGATACCGCGACAACAGGCAGGATACAAGGTAGAATCTATAGAAGATAGGAAGTCAGCGGATTTTATCTTATCTCTAATGAGCTTTTGTAACACACGCCGTTCTTTTCCGATGTCTTGTTGCAATTTATACAAGAAAAACATTCTGAGGAGGTACTTCAAATTGATATGCAGCTACTATCTTTAGATAGTTCTCAGAGCCCGCTGGCTAAGCTCATCTAGGCATTATGCTATTGTTTTATCATCATATTCCTTGGATAAAGACAAAAAAAATGACTAGCTCAAGGCGTTGTGGCTAATAATATCCATTCCTGTCCATGTCCATCATCTGGCTTCTAGGCTCTCCTTATTTTCATTCTCTATGTGGCATCAGCGTAATGATCATTATATGTAAGATAAATGGTAATGAGCTGGACAGAATGCATAATGGCTATGAATACACCAACTGAGAGTAGGAAAGGAATAAATGATGTATATGGAGCAAACGCTCTAGCTAAAGATGAGACGAGGTTTTACCTTCTAATTACCTTCGCACGCAATCCCCTATATATAAAACACCTGCATGTGCATACACATTTTTTTTTTCTTCAAAAATATTCTTAGTTTCTTTTTTTTTTTGGGGGGGGGTGAAACATATGTCGTTTATAAAAGAATATAAATGTACAAAATATATTATGCAAAGATGTAGTAATCATATCGTTCATAATTATTTTATATCGAAATATCATAAAAACTCTTAATGAACACATGAATTATAAAGTTAAGATACATGATAGTCAACATTATACTGTTGAAAATGGACGGGAAGCTAAAAGGCAAAACTTGCAATATGCATTCCCCTCAAGAACCATCAAACCATTTAACCATCGCCTGTTTAACCGTTGCCTGGATACTCTTACGTACACTAGGCTTACGTATACCACTCCACTGAAATGAACCCTGCAGATTTTGTTTCCCAAACTATATGATAGTGATTTACTGATATCACAGGAGAAAGTTTCTCAAAATTGGTCGCATGATGCGGACACCAAGGTTTATCTCCCACGTCACAGGCCATGTCTACAAATCCTCCTCTCACCAACTTTCTCTCTCAAATCTCAAACAGCCTCATGAAAGAGCTTTGATATACCAATAACGTACGTGATAATATCGATATAATAGAGCTATAGATAGATAGATAGATAGATAGATAGATAGATAGATAAATAGATTGATTGATAGATAGATAGATATATAGATAGATAGATAGATAGATAGATTGGTAGATAGATAGATAGATAGATAGATAGATAGATTGATAGATAGATAGATAGATAGATAGATAGATAGATAGATAGATAGATAGATAGAGATCTTTATATGTCAAAGTATTTGTGCATATAATGTGATCACTAAGTTTGAGACATGCTGTCAGATACAAATGCGTAGTCATATTTTGGGGGGAATATGACTATAATGATTTCGATTTTTGATGGTGTGTGTGTGTTTTTTGCTTTTTGTTTTTTGAAAGGCGTGTTCCTGGTTAACCTGGCCGTAGCTGACCTGTCGGTGGCGCTGTGGACTCTTCCTTTCATCGTGGACACCGCTGTCACAGGGTGGTGGCGCTTCGGCGAGGCGTGGTGTCAGGCGTGTGGCTTCCTCGAGGTACTCTTCACATCAGCCTCCGTCTCAACACTCGCTCTCATTAGCTACGACAGGTAAGAAAGAGGACATTAGTCTTAAAAGCACCGGTAGGCAGAATTTTTTCTCTTTTCTTTGTTTTGCTTCTTTTATTACATGATGGACCGTACGCGCTTTCATCAACTTTGTTGTGAGATACAGTATCACTCAGAACATTAAGAAGCTTATAAACACCATCGAAAAGACGAAATTGTTCCTTGTATTTTCGACCTTTTCGGGAAAACGAAATGGCGAGATCCACTACGATCTCATCTTCTCGGCATCTCGCGAGATTCGAAATTGTGAGATTTGAGATCTCGTCTTCTCGGCATTTCGCGAGATTCGAGATGGCGAGATCCGAGATCTCGTCTTCTTGATTTCTCTGGTCAGAGAAGGCATAAATGAGTGATGTGAAATCTCGTCTGCTCGCTTCTCGAGTCCGAAAAGGCGGTAAGACGACATATCACAGTTATAACTCACCTTCTCGCCTTCTTACTAAAAGGGATTATCTCATATTCTCGGTGGCACTTCGATACATTAGATCAAAAGGGAGCTTCTCCTATTAGTACTTTTGTGCGACTGTCTGCATTCGGTTTTCTTGTCTACTGATTGGTCAAAACAAGGTCACCAGGGTACTCTTCTCTTGATGGAATTCTCCGAATCAATTTACATATCATTTTTGGTTGGGTTGATCTCGTATTGACTGCACTGGGTTTCACCAGCTGCTGCAGATGAAAAGAGGTCATTTGGGTATTACATTAAAAAAGGAGCTTCAAAGATGCGCACTTTATTGACCTCGTCATCAATATCTTTATTGCCAGCAATAAGACGTGAGAAAAAATAATTTTGGTTGAGAACACTTTGTTTGAATAGTTATTACTGCTACCATTGTCCTTGTACACGTTGGCACCTGCTTAGTTGGTAACACGCTTGATTACTGCATCTTTAAAATATATTTTTTGTAATGTAGCAAGTACCAATATGATACCCCGTTTCTTCTAAAGCCCTCTGGAATACAGTGTCAACGCTTTGACGTTGTCTTCATTACGCAGTCCCATCTGCCCTTTTCTCCGCATTTTATTCTTTATTCGTAAAATTTGGCCTTTCCAAGATCAAAGCTGGTAATGTAGGGTAAGATCTTACACGTTTTGCACCATAGAGTGGTTTCTTGGTGATGACTCTGGGAAATAATCACTTTTTCAAAGGCAGAAATGGAAGACGTCGTATTAGATTCCTCCCTTCAATTGCCCCCCCCCCCCTTTTTCTTTTCTTTTATGGTCAAAAGTTTTCACCTCACGTGAAGGTGCATGCAGTCCGCTTACAGACAAGGCTCTTAATTTTCATCTCACATACGCGCCGTGCACGTTGCCTCAACTCCCCGATCTTTTGGTTCACCGATGTTCGTTGAGAAAGTTGATGACGTAAGGGGTATCATGGGTGAATATGACACCCAATTGGGTACTGTTACGTGATTGAGTTCTAACAGTTGCCGAGTACATAGGAAAGGATTACAAAATATGGCGGACGAGGTTCAACCCAGGGACTAATAGGTGTGGGAGGACGGAGATTGATTACACAGAATCTTACCAGGGATACCTTTAACATCATCCTCTGCCTAATGAGCATAATTCACAATTGTGAACGTACAGGCGGTAAGTGGTCAATTCTTTGGCCCCAATTCCACAAGCATTTAACTTATTGTTTCGTCACATGACTCGCCAGGCACGTAGCACGTGGGTTTACTACGCGTATACCAGAGTCAAGAAAGTACAGCCTCTATTTTAATGTCGGTTCATGATATGATTGAGATTCGTGATCCTCAGCTTTTCAAAATTCCACAATGTACAATATATCCTTTGCCAAACGTATGTTATAAAGTGAGACTCTGTATATACACATACAATGAGTATGCCTCTACGATATACTTGTCTATGATAAGTTCCGCTTTAATACGTCATAATGACGTTTAAAAAGGTTTAAAAACTTACTGTTAAAATACAGGTTTCACTGAGTTCGTTATTCGGAAGGGTCGTTACTCCGAAGGTTCGTTAATACGAAAATCAAAGGTTTGTTCATCCGAAAATGAAATAAACTTCATTTGGTGACAAAATGCGATGCTGTGTAAACACACACACACACACACACGCACACACACACACACACAAACATGTATATGAACACACACATTATACATACTTGTTGACAGACTGGAGTACAATCGTAATCTTTAATTGCGTTACGGAAGAAAAAAAAATCTCCTCCTCCTCCGCATGCCACCTTTCCCCCTCTTCTACATCATCGTCGGGATTAGCCATTCTCCGCAACAGATTACTCAGTTTTCGGAATAACGAATCCTGTTTCATTTTCGGATTAACGAACCATCGTTCACTTTCCAACTAAAGAACCTTGTTGCATTTTCAAATTGAATAATTTTCGGAATAGCGAACCTTTTTTTCTTTTTTCAGATTAACGAAACTTCTGAATGACGAGCCTTATTTCATTTTCGGATCATGAACATAATTTAATTTTCACATTAACAAACTTTGTTACATTTTTGGATTAACGAACCTTTGGATTAACAAACCTTGGGAAGAACGACCCTTCGGAATAACAACCCATACTTCTTTTTCGGATTAACGAACCTGATTACATTTATTTTTTTATTTTTTATTTTTTATTTCTTTTTTTTTTTTGGATAGACGAATCTTCGGAATAACATATCTTATTTCGTTCTCGGATTGACCAACTTCGCAATAGATAACTTTTAGAATAACAACCCATATTTCTTTTTCGGATTAACGACCATTCGGAATAACGCCACAACTGTCTGGATTAACGAACCCTTTTCATTTTCGGATTAACGAACCTCTACGTGTAGGGAATTCGTGTGCTTCGGCATAACGAACTTTCAGATTTCATTTTTGGATTAGCCAAACGAACCCTTCGAATAGCGAACATCGCCCAAATCCAAATGGAAAGGGCCAATGTGTCAACTTGTCCAGGTTAGCACTATTTGCTACACACACACACTGACACACACACACACACACACACGCACACACGCACACACGCACACACGCACACACACACACACACATACCCACACAGACACACACACACACAGACACACACACACACGTGTACACGGGACAGTCAGTGTGGTTGCAGGAGCCACTCAATAAATATGCACATGCATTACAACGATCGCACTTGCACACAGACAGACAGACAAACACACACAAATAAACAAACAACCACTCACATATGGAAAAAAATGGAAAAAACACGGGCTTGTGATTTCTAGAAGACAATTTCATATCAGATGAGACTTCGATTGACCTATAATCAAATTTAAGAATGAAGGTTATAATATCAACAGCACTGATATCTCGTCTCGCAGATAGCATTAGCTGCGTGCTTTAGGCCGCTATTGGTGTATCTCGTGGGATATGAGAAGAAAGTGATCGTAACAAAAAAAAAAAAATAATAGATATACGAATGAAATGATAATAAATCTTCTATCAGTGTACCGTGATTCGTCAAAACAATGACTTTGGTAAAGCGAGGTCGTGCCTGTAAATATAGTTATTTCTGTCATGATGACAACACCACCTACGTGCCACTCTGTAACCGCTGGACTCCTCAATTTCATCGTCAGATCGTACGCCGAGGTTAATAGAGTTCTTGCTTCATTTAGAGGTTGAACGTTAGGATGCAGTCATCAAGGTTCTGATATTCATTAAGAAAAGCAGAAGACGTGGTACTCTCACATTCTCTCCTGTTCTTATCGCTTTCATGGCGTGTTGCATTTTCCTCAACATTCTATCTTCTCACGGCCGAAAAGATGTTCTATATTTATGGTAGAATGCGGTAAAGATTCAGCGATAACCAGCCATTGCGGAATCTTTCAATGGGGCGAGAGGGGGTTGAAGATAAGGAGATATCAACAAGATGGAGCAAAAAAAAAAAAGAAAAAAAAGAGAAGAGAAAATAAACATTCTATCGAAAAGTATATCATGATTGCGTAGTGTATGTTATTCACCAATGTTATTCCAATTAATATTTTTGCCGACCTTCACCTTTTCGTTATCACGCAGAATATTGCAAGTATTCTTCGAAAAGTAATCATTGAGAATGAAGAAGGGAAGAGAAAATAAAGCAGAGAGAGCCTCCTCCACGATCTTTACCCCCCCCCCCCCAAAAAAAAAAAAAAAAAAGATTAAAAGTACATAGACTGAAAAAGCAAACACTGTAACCAGGGACAAGAATAGTAACATCTTCGGAAACAATATAGGCCAGAGATAACCTTTTTATCAGTATGGATGTAGAATCGAATGTTTTGGCTAGAGGGAGAGCTAATGTAAAGCCAGGCTAGCGCAGAGCAAATAACCACGAAGGAGGTATAATTAGAGTCATATAAAGGCACACAGGGTAAGACTTGTCGGCTCTCACCTTCCCGATACCATCGAACGGGAGGCTAGAGTCAACAAGGCGGGGAAATTCAGGGAGGAGTGGGATGAAGGAGGATGCTATCGATCGAACCACGCCGAACAATTAACCGTCGAAGATTTTGAGATGCGCCCTGCGGGGAGACTGATATGTTTGCTGCTCCGGTCTTTCCCCCTCTGGATAAGAAAACACTAACTTCCGCTCTTTCAACATTATTATGTCCTCTTGATTTTTTTTTTTTCATATCCCCCTCAAGCGAGACTGATCGATTCACATTAGATTTTTTCTCTGCAGAGGTCTCTCCCATCCCGGATTTCTTCGTCTCCGCAATGGGCATAAATCCCTTCGGGCAAGATTTCCCACAACTGCCGCAGTAACTCTAAAATCTAAATACCTTTAATGCTCAGTCTCCTTCCTCTTAGGCAACTATTCACTAGACTGCAAGTCACGTAGCCCTTAAGATCTTTTTCCATTTCGATCTTTCCATGTTCTGGTCGACCTTCCTCCTTTTTTACGATAAACAAGGCAGAGAATTCATCAGATTTCATTCAAACCGCCAGCTTTCCCTGCATCAGCGAGAGGGGGAAAGCACCTAGGTCAATTCATTTATTTCTCGTATCAAAGACCCGCTCGCCGTGATCACAGACACCGCCATCATTCCCCCCCCCCCCCACCTTCCCTCCACCTATGGCGAGAGATTTTCATGTTTGCCGTGTATCTCGAGTGTCAATCTTCATCATAAATTACCTCCCATATCGGTTTGATACTCGGAGACGAATAGTCCCGGCAAAACTCGGCGAATGTTGAAGATGCATGCGACGACCAGGGAAGTGTGAGAGAAAGGAGGTACTGTACTCGCTTAGTATTGTCTACAGTGTTCTAGAGAGAGAGAGAAGAAGTCTGCATCCTACCTATCTGCACGCACATCGCTCCTTAATGCATCGTCGGAAATGAGTCGTGACTCGGTAAATCAAGTATGCAACACAGGCACCTTGTTAACATGCTCTATACCTATTCGTTCACGCGGAGAAAGGTGGGAACATTCATTTACATCGATACAAAAGATGTAATCATATTTTGAATAAAAAATAATAACCCTCCAGTGATTGGTTGAAAGAGCATTATTTGAGCATTAATCATTTGTATTTCAGAATGTTTGACATTCCATGGTATGATTTTTGGAAAACGACGTCACTGTTTATGACATTAACATTCCATATATATGTGAAATGATGTCACAAAGCAATTCTGACATCGCCCGCTGCTTTGTACAGCCACTTTGTGATATGCAACAAAGCTTTTGTTGACATCACAAAGCATTTCAGACGACGCGCGTAGTTTCAGACGGTCACTCTGTGAAATGTAACAAAGCAATTGTGACATCACAAAGCAATTCTGACATCGCGCTCTTCTTACGTCGTACGATCACGACATGACACAAAGCAGTTTTGACAATTGTGCTTTTGTGCAATTTGTGCAAAAGTGTTCTCTTTTTTGTTTCCTTGTTTCTTTTTTCGCAAAGACAATAATTGTACTTAATTTTTGTTCTATGAGGAACGTACATTAAATATAATGTATGCTGCTTGATGTACAAGTAGGAGTAATTTTTTTAGCTAAATACCAAATGCATGCAAAATGTGGAGCAGTAATTAAGAGTATTTAAATCTCACTTAACTCTACCCTCCCGCCCTCCCCGTATGACTTCCACATGACTGTCTACAAGGAATGACAACATTCAGTAATTGAAAGAATCGGCCTTTTGAAAGACGAAAGACGGGTTATGGTCACCTTGAATGTTTTTGAGACTGAAGTCGCCCTGGAGAGCTCTATTAGAAATGGCTGAGTGAGTGTTCGACGTGGCGCCTTGACCTTTGAGAGAGAGAGAGAGAGAGGGAGAGAGAGCTGAGAGAATGACTATAACATTCTACATGACAGTGAGTGTTCACAAAGTGTCATGAGGTAGCGTGCGTAATACCAGAAGGCCAATAAATTCCTCATAGACGAGGGGGAGGTGATTCTATTCTGCCGGTGTTACCTGGGAAAATGACCTATGGAGAATGAGATATGATAAAGATATTTGACGATTCCAAGTATAAAAGAAAAAGAATTGGAAAAACTATAAAAGAACATGAAAAAGAATACAAATCTGGCCAACAATAAAGACGAGCGAGGCGTGATAATATAGGTTTTCCCGTCCATTTTCGCACTTTTATCATTCAGTTTCAAAGATTTTTCATTCAAATTCGTCCCGAGAAACTCACAGAATGAAAACCTTAACTTCAATTTAGTCAATCGTCATCGTAATTCGTTTTTCGTCAACCATTTCCAAATTAAAAATCATTTAATCAACCATTTCCACATTAAAAATCGTCGATTGTCATTGAAATTCGTCCCCGCAGCCCATCGACTGGAGAATGTAAGAATCAAATTCGTCTACAATTTCATGATTTTTTCAAACAAATTCGTCGGATAGCATTGGTCTTTCAGTGTGAGGGTGAACTATTATTCTAAGCCTGCATTACCTCACTTTCTCCCGGTATTTGGATCAGAAGACATTATTCGTAAACCGTTTGCTTGACAATATATATTATAATATATATACACACACACAGGAGACTGAAGGATTAAACGGCAGTCAGAGAACATTAAAAACAGTAAAGGCAATATTTAATTACGTTGTGAAAACTTTTGGACTTGAGATCTTTTACTTCCTGGTTTTATGTTATTGCATGAAACAAACTTTATTCAAAACGACTAAGGGCAAAAAATTGATGTCTTTATATATATATATATATATATATATATATATATATATATATATATATATATATACCTATTCGAAAATTCGAAAAATGATAACAGTGTGCGTCGTCTGTTTGATGTTGTTGAGACTATAGACGAGACTTCTATAAAGAGAAAAGAAGACGCATATGAAGAAAAATAAAACTACATGAGTAAAGTAAAGAAAACAAAGAATCCAGAATTGCACAAAAAGTATAAGAGAGATTAACAGCAAATTAAAAAAAAAAAGAATTTCGCCACATACGAACAAAATTTGCCAGATTATCATGCAAGCATGCATGTTAAGATTCCCTAGCTCCCCCCCCCCCCCTACCACGGCTACCATTTCTCCCCATATTTGGATCTTTTCGGTTCTCCGTCTAATGGGATTAGATTATTGAACAAGAACCCGCCGTAGATATAAACACCGCTAACCTAATTCCAAATGGCGGAGTCCTACAAACAGAACGACCGCTCGTTCGATCTTGCAAACCGTTCAAGCACGTCTGTAAAGTGTGACACCCAGTGTTGTTTTTTTTTCTTTCACTCCTGCTGTTTCTTTTCCTGCCTACGCAAGCAAAACAAACAGTAGACATCCAGCATTGCTCGCATCTTATCAAGAAGCTGCACAAAACAAGAACCTGCACGACCAAAAAAAGCAATAATTGTAAAAATGATATTTCAACGTATTCAAGGGACAAAGAATATACCAGATACTTTAATGGAATTGGGATTTTTTGCGATGTTGCCAGTGTCTTCGCAGTTTTTATATCAAGATTATCGTTAGAAGGCAGTCTTTTTTAATTCACCACCAAACGCGTAAAAGAACAAAATACTTAAAAAAAAACCAATAATGATAATAACTACTTGAAACTGTTTGAAAGTCCGTCCATTGAAAGTGAAGAACACCATCACATAGGCACTAATAGAATACTAAGTATAAGTGGAGGCGTTAAAGTGGGTGCGTGGGGTAGCGGGAAGACGGAGCTAGAATCCTCGGACGAGAAAATTGAGTTACATCTTGTTTAGACCACATCACTGATTTACAGCACAATTTATGGCCAACACCGTGATTATTGACCTGCGTAGAACCAATTATTCACCACAGGTGCTGCATTTTATTAGAATTTATAAGTTTCTGGCGATATTTTGGTTGTGTGAGCAGTAAACTTCAGGGGTCACACATGCAAGCTCATGCACATATAAAATGTATACACAGACACACACACACACACACACACACACACACACACACACACACACACAATCACATACACCGGCGAGCATATGTATGTATTTGTATACAAATATGCATACATACATATGGCATGTAATTCATATCTCTCTGCGAAAAAGGCGCATTAGTCCATAAACATCATAAAATACAATTACGTGTAGGCGCCTATGGCATTTCAACAGTCACATTCGAAATATCGTTAGCTAACGTGAACAGAGAGAGAGAGAAGACAGAGGTAAATATATAGTGTTGTCATTGTTATAGTTTTCTCTTTAAACTTTATTGAAGCGAATAGTTATATCATTAAGGTGCCTCCCCCCCCCAAAAAAAAAAAAGTCCCTCCCAACCCCACCCTTATCGTACCTCAAATTTCGATAAGGGGGTATGGGAGAGAAAGAAGATAAGGAGAAGTAGAGTCTATACAAGTATATCATCAAACTAGTTTGAGAGTTGCTCTAGGAGACGATGTTTCTTGGCGCAAAAAAAAAAAAAAAAAATGAGGGAAAAATAATCACTCGATTAAATTCACTAGATAACGATGATCGTTTTAATACGTCACTACTATCCCGAGAGGGTAGAGAAGCCTGCCGATAGATTCGGAAAAATCTTTGATCGTTTGAAGCTTGTCGGTTACCCTAATTCCAGGATAATTGCATAATTGCATTTCTCCTGATGCCAGCGGCGTAGAAGCATCTCTCAAGAACAATTTGACTAAGGAAAAGTGAAAAATGGTGCTTTGCGCAAAGAGATGTCATACATGATAATACATACTTACAATTACTCCCCTTCTCTCTGTCTGTCTGTCTCTCTCTCTCTCTCTCTCTCTCTCTCTCTTTCTTAGAATGCAGATAGATAGATAGATAGGAAGAGTATATAGATTTCATTCATTTTTTATTTCATTTCCGGCCAAACCATATAATATGACATTGCATATACACAGAGTCAGTACAAAGTAACTTTTACATGTCCAAATGAAATTTAAATACACGTCTTTTGTTTACATGAAACAAAAAACATATTTTGGTAGAAGAAGTACAAGGACAAAATGTGACTGAATCATAACAAAGAAAAGGTCGGAAATGGAGGGGACTGCTAAAAAGCCAAGCTTGTAGAATGCAGTCACCTCGGAGTCGCTTTATGATAGTAATACACGAGACATTTTAACATAATCCACGGGAACCAGAACACAAAAACGAGTACGCACTCAAACGCACACACATATAACACAGTAACAAAGCAGCTCTCTTACATACACGTGGAAAGGATAAAAAGGAGATAGAAAGGGACAGGAAGACAGAGGGAAGGGCGAAGGAGGAGAGTATTGGGGGTCGATGCACGACACAGGAAGTTGTCTTCATATGAATGATATAACATAATGGTTATGAAATAAAGTAAACAAAATAAAGGCGTTAGCAGCAAGAGAAATCAGTTAGGAGCTTTCAGAATGCAAATCCCCAGTAATAAAAGAATTAACAAGCATTTTCTTTAATTTTAAAGTAAAAGTGTTGAAACTTAGAGATTTTTTTATATTGCTGTCAAGGGAATTCCAGAGTTTAGGTCCAGCGAAGGAGAATATAGACTCTGCAAAAATTGTCCTAAACAGTGGTAAATGGAATTCATTGGTTTGTCTAGTGGGGTATGAATGTACAGCTTTATTTTGGATAAACATAGAATCAAACACCAAAGGAAGGGAGTGATTTATTAGTTTGTACATAAACTGACCTAAATTCAAACAATATAAATCCTTAATTTTTAAAATATTATTTTGATGAAACAAGTCATTAGTATGACATCTCCACGATTCTCTACAAATGATACGAAGAGCTTTTTTCTGCAATAATAATATTCTTTCTAAATATGAGGAGTAAGTGTTGCCCCAGGCGAGAATGCCATAGTTCAGATAGGGTAAGATCAAAGATGAATATAACATTAACAAAACATTTTTCGGAAAATAGAATTTAACTTTATTGATAACACCCACATTTCTAGAAATTGTGCGGCAAATTGAATCGATATGCAAATTCCAGGTGAGCTTATTATCAAGAGTCAAACCTAAAAAATTTAATTGAAGAAACTTCTTCTATGGCTATATTGTCCAAATAAATATTCTGAGATAACTTTTCTAAAGAATTACTGAAAAGCATACATTTAGTTTTTTGAAGATTGATTGACAATTTGTTAGCTCTAGTCCAATGAAGTAACTTTTTTATCTCGATGTTCATAGTATCGATCAAATACACTGGATCAGAGCTAGAAAGGAACACATTATTTTGTATCATCAGCAAATAATAAAAAGGAAAGAATACTTGATGAATTTATGATATCATTGATGTAAATAGATAGATAGATAGATAGATAGATAGATAGATAGTGTTTCTGTCTGTTGTATCTCTCTATTAGAATGTAGACAGACAGATAGATAGATAGATAGATAGATAAGTAGATACATGAATGAAAGATACATTATATCTCTTTGAGGTACACTTTGTACTTCTTTAACAATGTGTGATAGACTACTTGGTTTTTGGTGATAATTCAGTCAGGTTAATGCGATCGTGCAACTTGTAAGTAATTATGCTACATGTGTAATATGGTTTGGCAGTACATTTAAAGTTTCTTCAGTTTATTCCTGACATGGAGTTCTACCACTTGATGTCTTGGTTTATTTACAAACTGGGCTATTTGCGGCCGACATGTACTCAAACTTTTGTACGTGGCAGTGCTATTATCACCACAGGTTGGCGCCTTTTAGAAGACACGCATTTTCAAATAATCGGATGATGTAGAGATAGTGGCTCTCTTCTAAGAAAGAAACATTTTAGGCAAATTTTAAAGTCACTGCATTTACGTCATGCAACTTACACGAAATTGTAAACTTCACTATTTTCAGAAATGTTCAGTACTGTAGAGTCAATGCTTAAACTAGATCTACACACTGGTTTCTCTTCCCCAAATTGTATAATCAGATGAACATTGAACATGGACTTTCTGGATCCATGCGTAAAAAAATAAGTGGGGCGAGTTTTTAGCAGCAAGTGTCGGCAGAAGAGTATTTATTCTTGGTGGATGCAAACACACATAAACGCTAAACACACACGCGCAAACACACACACACACACACACACACACACACACACGCACACACGCACACACGCACGTACACACCTATTGTTGACATGACCGAAAACGAATATCAGTGCGCACGGACAATTCCGATCAATCTGGGAAATGAAGGAAGCAAATGGAAGAGACAAACAAAGAGACTGAAGGATTTGAATTGGACGAAGATCAGTGTTGACATTTCTAGAAATAAACCAGACAACGTAATCTGAAAACAGCGTGCAAATTCCCAGTTTGCTCTACTTTCGTTTGCGGAGCATTTGCAGGACTGTTTGAGCAATATATACATATGTATATATATATATATATATATATATATATATATATATATATATATATATATATATATATATATATATACATATATATATATATATATATATACATATATATATATATATATATACATATATATATATATATATATATATATATATATATATATATCGAAAATTTGTGTGCCAAAATAAACTGTTGGTAATGACAGCATAAACTAGGTTTCTGTTTATATATATATATATATATATATATATATATATATATATATATATATATATATGTGTGTGTGTGTGTGTGTGTGTGTGTGTGTGTGTGTGTGTGTGTGTGTGTGTGTGTGTCTTTACGTGCCACGTTCGCACGTCCGACTCAGTTGACGGCGTGCCAACTTCGCATATTCTGCTCAAACACACGAACCCGCCCAAACCGATCGATAAATCGCCAAACGCCGCAGTACGATCATTGATTGTGTCGATGGAATTATTTCAGGTGCTTCCATTTCTGCCACATGTAGATTGCATTTTATGTAATGATTGACCAGCAAGCAGTGTCCCTTGCTGGATTTGAGTGTAAATTCTAAGTTCTGTCACCGTTTTGTGTGCAAAAGTCATGACTTTACTACTAATGTAGCAACTGGTCATTTGAAAGAAAAATAATCATTCATAAAAATATGTCATACATTTACATCAAAGCAAAGCTTGGCATTTTCTATAGAACTTTGCTCATGATATGTCAAGCTTTACAGAAATCTGTAGAAGTTACATAAATAAAAAAAAAATGTTTTCAGAAAGCATGACTACGTTAATGTCTCAGAATAATGTGGCACACAGGAGTTTCCACTATGGCACGTATCCAAAGAGATACTGAGTAAGTTGTCCACGTGTTGGTGGAATAATAACATCAAAAATAAAACGAAACCAAGTTCATGCTGTAATCACCAACAGTTTATTTCGGCTCATAAATTTTCGAGCAATTCGCTGTTTCTCAGGTGTTTTTTATATATATATATATATATATATATATATATATATGACCCAGTTTGTCTTTTTAACACATCTTTCCTTCCCCTTCAATCCACTAGTTGCTTTGAGATGACCGCACACAGATCCTTCTTAAAACAAAGGAGGATTCTCCTCAACTTTGCCAAAATCAGTCATATCCAATGTTTGTACATAATAATTATGTTCAGATAAACACTTTTTACCTTGTGTCGCAATAAACATGATTACAAAAATTTTGATTCCTTGATGAGCGTAAGGAGGGAAAAACACTAGAATGCAGTAAGTGTAATATAGATGTCATATTTCATATCCTGTTAAGTCTTTAACAAGGTATAGTGACAACTAATATCAGGCTAAGAAGAAGAAGAAGAAGAAAAGAAGAAGAAGAGTCTCTTAAACATGATTGTTTCCTTTGTATGTCTGTCACACTGTAAAATTCCTTATGAGATGCTGATTTGTGAGAGTTTTTAAATGAATAAGACAGTGGTGCATTTCCTTAAACTTCTTGTGTGCTAGTAGTGTGTTCGACACTACGCCGAGTGCACAGAAACACAACTGTGATCAACTACTCGCCGGTTGTAGTATTTCTTATCCGCGTGCGTGCGTACATGCATACTATATACACAAAACACAAATAAAAATTGTGCTAATGCAACCTTGACACGCTGAGTTCAACAAGATATGACGCGCTTCTTTTATTTGTCGCTGTAACGTTCTATTCAAGCCAGTTCAATTCAATTCAATTTGCCTTTATCTAGCAGAGTTTCACCATACTCTATCGCGTGGTTAGCGGTATAGTAGGCATGTTGGAATCGTTACCGTTTTATGTCGTTTAGCAGAGCAGCTAAATCACAGCTATTATAGGTTTCCGCCCAATAAAACACGCATATGCAACCTCAGAATCACCGGTCGCAATATTTTATGCTTCTTTCCATGTCTAAAGATGCTCCGTAGAGTCAATCAAGAATTGTATTTGGATTCGGTTCCTCTCTAATGAATCCCCCCCCCCCACATATTTACAATAATACAAAATGTAAGAAATAAAGAAATAAAAAATATAAATAAGAACGATATCCTGAAGGGCTAATATCTTCTTTGAAAGTTGAACCTTGTGAACCATTAGCCATATGATTGAAATAATGACTTCTATGACATTTCCTTTCTCTCGACTTTTTACTTTGTCTGGATTTTTCCAAGAGGATATAATCATTCCTTGAATTTCCATTTTCGTAATTTAGATTGTCGGTTCGGAAAACAGGTGGCAGAAGGCAATCTGAAGAGTTTTGCTTGAAAGGATGTGAAAGATACAGACACATCATCGTGTTAATAAGTAACGGAATGAAAGCTTTGCATTCATAGACGTGAAAACACCTATCCCCGCACTGTTGACTTACCACTTGACGTTTAACGAGCCGAAATATTCACATTCGTATTCACTTTTATTTTTCAACAATGCCAAAAAGCCATGTGCCCAATTCTGAGAAGTTTGACTGTCAAATATGTGTGTGTGAGAGTTCTGTTTGAGATTAAACAAAACACCAACGCTTAACGCACTGCTCTTCATTATCAGGATAAAATCTGCCTCCTCGTTTTTATCTTTCACTCTTTTTTTTTTTTTTTTGCATCTGACGCAAAAATAGATTTTATTTGCTATCGTTCATACATAACATACTTAAAATCGTCTGGCTTTGTAGAAACGCTTGAATCTACAGACTTCGCATGCCTAAACAGATGATCAGCCGATTGTAAGACCCTGGTGTAATGAGTTGCATTATGGGTGTTGTTGTTTTTTTTTAAGACAAAAAAGGTCGATTTTCTCTTTGCGCGCTATACACACGAACCACGTAAGGAAAATCGTCAGCGCGACGGTTTTTGAAAAGAAAAGAAAATAGTCTGGATTGACTTTCGTATTTCGCATTAACAATTTTTGGTGTCCTCACACAAGAACTGACGGTTTTCACATCACGTTTCCAAAATCGATTTTCAAAAACCGATGATATCGGGTGTGCGTTCTTTGTCTACGTACGTGTAATCTTAGTGAACGCTCCCTCTCTCTCTCTCTCTCTCTCTCTCTCTCCTCTCCTCTCCTTTCCCTTATCCTTCTCCTCCTCTTCCTCCTCCTTCTTTTTTTTCTTCTTCTTCTTCTTCTTCTTCTTCTTCTTCTTTATCTCCATCTCTATCTCAGCGAGATGCACAGTGTCTGACGAAAATGGGGACAGTTTTTAGACTAAAAACTCAATGGAAAAAGCATTTAGTAATCTAATTGACATTCATTTCCAAAATTACTGGATACTTAGGCGGAATTTCTGTGATTACTGAGAGAGATGAATGCCGGTATGCAGGGGAGGAAAGGGAATGCGAGTATAGGAGGAACTGTGTGTATGTTTCTCTTTCTTTTCTTTTTGAGCATGTCAGTATGCTTTACCGTAGGTTTGTGCACAGATGTATGCCTGTGTTATCTTTAATGACAGTATTCCATTATACTTGTGTTTCTTTGTGTCTTGGCCCTATACATGTGTGTGAATGAACCGCTGAGCTCCAAAAATACCTTTTTGGCTGGGAAAAAGGGGTGGACGGGGGTGGAAGGAGGAAGAGAATTTGTTGAGTGGCGTGCGAAGGAGGTCGTCTAAATTAGATGTCAAACTCGTTTTCCGGTCTGTAAAACTCTACTGCCTCGAGGTAACAGGATTGTGGGGTAAGGAGGTCTCGGGCAAGCATGGGAAAAACATGAGAAAGAAGAAAGAAAGGGAAGGATGGTACTTCATTTGACAAATGTAATGGATGTCAGCATCACATCTAGTATATATTACCTCTAGGAGCGCCTTTATCTTAATATATTCAATCGACTACAAAATACAAACAGTTCTATATAATACAGTACAGTACAATACAATACAATTAAATACAAAACCATGTAATACAATACAATGCAATATGGATTTGATAAATAATAGATTCATTGGTAGAGAGATAGATAGACATATGAGAGAATTCGATCTAGCGGAACACGAAATGTCTTGAGAGCAATATCACACGTAGATATGATAGTAGGCCTTTTCGTATCATAATGATGCTATGCATAAATAAAGACAGACAGCATTACACCCTTGGAGTGATAACTGAGAACAAAACATGTTTATACTAAAGAAAGCTTCTTTGAATAAAAGATTTACTTTTTGTCTTTTTTCTGTAACTTGTTGGTTTAATCGACGAAACTCAAGGCATTATAGGAAGATTAGTTTGTAGGTTTCGAGCTGTCGCTTCCAATATTTTTTTTTTTCGATTTGTCTGTGGTACCGTTTCGAATAGTCCCTCACAAATATATAATTATCTAGCAAGGTTACACTATGGAACTTAGAAGAAATTAAAGTCCTTACTTCGTCGTTCTGTTTGC
The DNA here is from genome assembly GCF_964275005.1 of Diadema setosum. Taxonomy (NCBI): domain Eukaryota; kingdom Metazoa; phylum Echinodermata; class Echinoidea; order Diadematoida; family Diadematidae; genus Diadema; species Diadema setosum. Next base: position 3,390,566 of record NC_092691.1, on the reverse strand, counting down.
TTCTTAATAAATTATTTCTGGCAACAAGATTTCCCTGTGATATGAAATTCTAAATTCCTTTTAACACGTTTCTCGAAATCAGGAAAACAAAAGACAATAACTCCGTTTAAATCATCTGCACGAATGATTTACAGCATTCGCTGGCTTTCTTTGTGGTTATTAGCTGTACCATGTTAAGATTGGGAAAAATGGTTGCCATAGCAATGGTGGACGTGATTTGGCAATTTTTAGCTAAAGCAACGTGCGATTTCATATAGTACTTGTAGTGGGTTCAAAATGTATACTTCCACACAAATATCATGGGAAAGCTTGTAGACCGTGTATTCACAGAATGGCTCAGAGTTTCTGCAGCTTTGTGTGTGAATATAAGTAGGGAAAGCGGAAACTACTAATTTTCATCAAAGATGCTGCGTTTTTGTAATACGTGTAATGTAATTTTACTCATACCTTATTTACATGCCCAGGTGATTTAAAACCAAATTAGAGATATTTATGAAACCTCTCTTTTTCTCCCTTTTTCTCGTTATCTAAAGAACCATCATTCTCATTCGCACTCACCCACACACACACACACAAACACACACACACACACACACACACACACTGGACCCCATGGAAGACCAGCTTAGTGTAGCTGAATATGGGCTATCCAGCCATCTTCACAGATGGAAAATGAACAACAACAACAACACACACACACACACACACACAAATGGATACTAAACTGACGTCAGAAAAGCACAATGACGCTACCGTTTTTTCTTTCTCTTAGGTAAGTTATGTTTAAGCCGGAGCTTGCCATTACAAGATGAATGATTTTAGCTTTCTTCTTCGTTTTTTTTTTTCCTGGGCGGAGACGGAACATTACCACGATCCTCCGAGACCCTTCCATCCAAATACCCACGCATACCAGCGTTTTTATAAGATTTTGCACGAGTGACTTGCCTCAGATGTCTAGAAGACATAACACCGACATGAATAACCGCTTATTGATTCATCCGTATGCAGGACTGACTGCGTAAGTCACCCTTTGAATCGATCGGGCGGCAGCATCAGCGCGCTGTAGACGTTCAAGCGCTTTGTGACTCGTGTGTTGCAGCCAAGTTCACGCCGCTTTGCACAATTTCTACCGGTTTACGGCATAATGACATCTGTCCAGGCAAGCGCAAACCCCACAAGATTATGGCTTTCGTTTACGCAATTTGCAAATACACCGCGGCAACGAAACGTTAAAACAACAGCCGACAGAATTGCAGTGCACTCAGGGATCTCTCCCTCAGATCAACAAGTCTGGTAATCGTCAATATTCTAGCTAATTCTCTTGCAACGGGCAAAGTATAGATATATGAAATTAAAGGTTGTGTACAGTACTGGTTGAGGTGAGGATTTAGCTTTTAACATTTTGCAAGATATTCAGAAACCGCTCTATGAGATGTTACAGAGCATGCAATTCCAAGGGGTATCAAAAGTTTATTTGATGAAAATCGGTTTTGAAATGGCTGAGATAGCCAAAAACAAGGTGAAACAAAGAGATCCTAATAAAAGGCGTGGCCTGTTGCCTTTTATTATTATCACCTTTTTGGATATCTCAGCCATTTGAAAACCAATTTTCATCAAATAAACGTTGAATCCTACTTAAAATTACATGCTCTGTTATATTTCATAAGAGGTTTCTCATTATTTCACTTAGGAATGTTCAAAACATGAATCCCCACCTCAACCAGTACTGTACAGTCCCTTTAAATCAATTCTTTTAGTAGTTTCCCCCAACTTGAACTGTGTATACACATTTACAATCATAATATTATGTGAGTACATATTATAATAAAAGTCTAAAATGACATGCAAACGCTTCATCTTGCATAATACATTTACATCATGATCATAGGTAATATATACGACTATGACCTGAAAACGTATGGAACATAAGAGATTACTACCAAATTGAAGTTTATTGCAATAAGATGAGTGTGCAGTGGCGGAAAAGAGCTGTGGATTTTTGTAGAGAAGTTTCCCGGTTCGAGTCCAAGCTATGCATACATCGTCACGAGGCCAGTATGTTCCTGCAGGAAATAAAATAATGTAATGATGATTTAAATAATTGTGATCACAATTATTTTCATCGTCTTAAGGTTTTTTTAACGGCCATAGGAACAGTTTTTTTACAAACAAAGTTTCAATTATCGGTGATTTTTCACTTGTGTTGTCGCTTGTCTTGTGTCTGCAAAAATATATTGGGTACAACTACCAAAAGTCACTAAAATTTATGTTTCAAAAATATTTCTCAAACATTAACTGAACCCTGGTATGATACGTTCACATTGTTTGAAACATTTACCGATGGAGATGATGTTAATAATTCACTAATTTGTTCATCTCATTGTTCATTTTTTAGACTCACTGTCTATTGATTCAATGTTATTTCTCATTCATGTTTGAATCTATCATTTCTCTTTCCATGAATTATTACATCATCATAATTATACTACATTATTGTTATTGTGTATGCTTAAGAATAATTTGAGGGATAAATAAAGCAGTAAGTAAAAGCAGGTGAAAATAGAGGGATGGTATTGCGTCTTTTGACTTGTCAGAAGTGGAACGGTATCAGACAAATGGTTCTCTTCTATCATAATTGCGGAAATATATATCGACCTGCGTATTCTTATTATTATTATTATTATCATATATATATATATATATATATCCGCAATAAAAGAAGAACAATATCTCTCCGATGCATATATATATATATATATATATATATATATATATATATATATATATATATATATATATATTCCATTCTCCTGAAGATCCCACAAAATGCGGCAGCGTGAAACCGCCGGAGCGGACTGATCGGTATTGGTCCCCATGGAAGAACAGAATCATGATATTGAATATAAAATGGGCAATCCATCTATTCTGTAATCTTTGTTTGATTCATGTATGATTCATGTGTTCTGTGCATTTCAATGTGAAATGGGGAATAAATAAACGAACAACAAACAAACCAAGTGAGGTATATATAGATATATAGAGAATGTAGCCCACAAAGAGATTAGGAAGAAAAGACGAATCAATTATTATGAAAAGATCATTTAGAGTAAAATGGCCAGCATTCCCTTGGCATTGGCGATTTTTTGGTTACATGATTCATTTTAACAGCATGATACCCTTAGTGTCCATGTTCATACCGTTTCCCAGGTGTGCAGAATCTTATCATTAACTTATTCACCGTCTTATTCCCTTCTCTTTCCTTCTCTCAGCGTCCACTGTTGAATCTGCATTTCTTTATACCATTGATATGATAATGAATCCTGTCGCTTTCTACCGTCGCCCAAGTTTCATGCATAATGATCCCGCATGTCTTGTTAGCGAGGAGTATAGGTTTCATCTCTTTCAGTGATTACGTATCCCAGTGGCTGGTGTAGCTTGGAGTGATAAAACTCCAACGATGAATAACATGGAAAGACGCCCCGGGGGCGTGAAGGTCATTGTAAATACTGGTTATTTAGGAATAAAAATCTGAGACGAGAGAGAGAGTATTATCTTTGTTAAGATGGAGTGGAACACTTCAGTTGAGAGATCCACTCGGAGAAAATTTTCCCGGTTATAACTTATTGCGAAGCTGAAATTTAAATTTCAGTTTAGGAGGAAGAACGTCCGCAAATAGATTTGTGGTGAGGTTTGTAAGGTGCTATGTTATCGTTGTTACATTTTGTTGCCATTATTATCTGCAAGTCATAATATTTCATCAATTCTTATTATTGTTATAATTATAGTCATCATTATTGACACTATAACCACTATTGCCATCATTGTCACCAAACTAATTGTCGTTGATCACGTTTTGTTGTTATTTTTTTTTGTATTTGCACAAGTGGACAAAGAAAACAAACTGAAAAGAAAATGAAAAGAAAATTAGTAGTGTGTGTGCTTTACATCACAATTTAGATTATGATCAGATGATAGCTTTAGTGAAAATGAAGCATATAATCCATTTTATCTTCCTTTCCAAATTGCGAAGAACTCCAGAAGATTTCCCGTAAATGAAATGAGGAATACACAGATTTATGTTTCTATCATTTTGTATGTCGCAAATTCTACATCCACAAGTCGACTGAGCTGTGCTGTATTACCTTTGCACGTACGTATGTATGCATGTCACGACCAATACTGCGAATAATATTCATGACTCATTCGGTCGACGCTATAGGTGTATAGCTTCATACAGAAGAAAAAAAAAACAGGCTAAAACCATAATAACACCTTATATCCGCAAAATGCATTTTATTATTCCCTGATTGTTGTGCTCGTATACATCTTTATGATGTAACGTTTAAATTCATCTCATGCGTAGATCTCGTCTCCTCAACAATACATTGATACATCGACATGCTCTTGGCACCACAGTACTTACAGACAATCATGGAATATTTCCCAGGGAGACGGTATTAATCTACTTGCGTTGCGTTCGTCATCAAAAGCTTGACGATGCTGTCTATCCATTGTTGCGTAAGTTTGAGACCTCCCCGCTCCTTGACCGAACTAGAAAATAGAGAGAATGATGTGGAAAAAGGTTGTTAAATATCTCCAAGTTGTTAACTCAAACAAAGATAAACTGTAACAAAGGAAGTGGACACCGCCTAAAATATTTCAGATTGCTTGAGCTGAGAAACAATAACACGCAAGAGACAAAAACCTTATAACCAGAGGACGATCGAGACATTCACTGACATATAGAAATAGATTGAACACGCCTCCGGTGAGGTTATATCTTCTTGTCGAGTGTACTTAATATGGGTTTTCCTGCTTCAAGATATTTTATTCTATGATGCTTCACGTTAATGAGGGAAAAAGTGAAGAACTGTCCTATTCTTAGTCCCTTGATATCCTGGAGGATTTAAACTTTCTAAATTGAGAATATCTGGCAATTTTCGTCTTGATGGTAATCTGTTCCATAAATTCAGGACTTTCGATATTTGCAACTCTTTCTGTCATGAAATATCCCAGTTTTCTTCCGTTACCAAGGAAAATATGACTTGTTCTCATCCATAAAGTAGTCATATTTGTATGTATGTTCAAATAAGTATATATATATATATATATATATATATATATATATATACATATACCATATGATATACACGATAATGAGGGAAAAGTGAAAAAAAGATATCATATACCATATGATATCCAGTGGATTTTGTCTATATATATATATATATATACATGCAAACATAATAATACACATAAACTGAAATAAAGATCTTAAGAATCCTCATCAAATCCATATTATGTTATAACTGTACATCGTCGTTGCATTTACAGTTCAGTTTGTAACCTAGTCTTCCAGCAATCAAATTCCATTGGATTCCCATCATGTCTGACTGCTTCAAGTTTGTTAATTCTCTCCAGTATAACGTACGCGGGCACACACACACACACACACACACACACACACACACACAAACCCACAAAACCCACGCATATCGTTTATGCACCAACTGACCAGAGGATTTTGGAGCTGGGGACCTTAGTATCGGAAGCCATAGAACATTGTGGACGAACAAAATAAGAGACGAAAATAGACTGAAATACTGAAGCAGAAGTGAATCAACAACTCAACAGAAGACAAAAATTAACTAGAAGTAAAGTCACCTAAATTTAGGTCGGCATTTCGCGAACCATGAGTGAAATCAGAGTAGTCATCTACTCGCAAAAAAAAAAAAAAAAAAATGTATTATTTCTAACACTAAGATTTGGTTTGTTTGTGTCTCAGTGTGTGTGTGTGTGTGTGTACATATAATATTATGTGTGTGTTGAGTGATTCGTAGTCCACGTGTTGGTAGACAAAAACAGAAAAAAGAAGTCAATCTTATGCTGTCAATGCCAACAATTTGAGTATTTTTGACACAAGTTTTCGGGCTCCATGCTCTTTGTCAGGTGATCACTTGTGTCAAGTGTCAAAAAAGAAACTGCTGGTATTTACAGCATGAGCTCGAGTTATGTTAGACATAAATATACATAATGTGCGTGTGTGTGTGTGTGTGTGTGTGCATGGAGGGTATCTCACGTCAGATTTCCTGAGGTATTTATTCATAATCCGTTGAAGCCACCGAGGGGAATAATCAAAAACAAATAAGTCTGCTTGCCATTGAATCTGCTGCTCACCAGGTGTTTTCTTTCTGCGCGGAAATCAAATTGCTATCAATTATTTCCAGACAGAGCTTCTTTCTCACGTAGCCGTGTGGAGACATGTTAGCTGGTCACTTCATTCATTTTGTTTGCCAACTCGTCTGGCTCACGAGTCTCGTGAAATATAAATGTTTGGATGTTGACGAGATTTCTCGCTATGCGTAAAGTGTTCGTTCGGAAGTTGACTGTAAGTGTAAATGTATGCCTTGACGATACCAGAAAAAGATATTTCCAAAACTACATTTACATAGACTTAGATTTACATTTTTATATTTACATACATATATGCCATTTGACACAATGGTCATAACGTTTGCTTTTTTAAAGAGAAGGTTCAACATCAGATGTGTTGTCTACTTCTACTTGATACGCATTTTATTCAAAGTCAACCAATAATGAATTAAATTGATAACACCATAGTACACCGTTAAGTAAGTTGAAAAAAAAAATGCTAATTATATAGAAGTATACAAATAAATAGTGCCCCCGGGTATTCTTGGGCGCATTTACTGTTTGTTACCTCGCCTGTTTCATTGCAAGACACTCCTTCGTGCCGTATTTCTCTCCCTGTCTTTAACTTATTGTTATCCTTCATGCCATTTCATAATATCAAGAATACTTTATCTTTTCGAATTGTGTTTGTTTTTTTTCAAGTTATAGCTTTCTACCTCAATAGAAACTACTAACAGTAATCCGCTACTGTCCGTCCTTGTCTTTCCTTCCTTAGCCGTAAAGGTAATATAGTTTCTATAAGAATACAGTGACCTGTCAAAATGATAGTTATTCATGTCACCTTGGTAACATATCTTCTATCCCCACCCCTGCCACCTTTCTTCCATCACTATTCATACAGCATACTTGCTCTGTCTTGTTTTCCCCCATTTGCAAAGAGTGAGAAAAAGCTATGCAAGATGCCTACAGGTATTATAGTCATGGTATTTCCTTACGTGTTGTTGAGCATTCACCTTTTTTTTTCGCGGTTGCGTCGCTCGCACTGATTGGTTAATGCGGATGTTACGCTCCCTCCCTCTCGGTCTGCCTGTCGATTCTCGCACGCTCGGTAAAACCAAGCTTCGCGGCGTCAAGCGACACTTTGAGCCCCCTCCCCCCCCCCCCCCGCCTCTTCCATCTTCTTCCTTCTGTCGCACTTTCCACACGTTATTGTTCCTTCAGTTCCTCAGAGCACACAAGCACATGTATGGAACATACGTACTTTTGCATGCCAGTGTGGGAGGGGGGGTCTTTGAAAAAGATACATAGAGAAGAGAAAAAAAATCAAGGATTGAAAATACTCTGATTCAATACAGGCGGAGACTTACTTGACTTAATTGAAAGAAAACCAAACAAGCTTTACAATCAGTAGCCACATTTCTAATGTACCAGCCGGCCGCTGACCGGAAGAAAAAAGTTTTACCACTCCGGCGCGATGTTCAGGATTCTTTTCTTATAGCTGAAATCAATGAGATGCTAAGCAATCCTCAAACAAAGAAGACGAAAAAAAATCAATGTTTCCAAGGGTGGCTTTGTCGAGAAAGTCGAGAAAAGTCTACGTCTCGGTATAATGTGTGACGGAGGAAAATGTAGCGTCAATGTGTCAATTTGCTAGGCAAACTCACGGCAGTATACCGCGAGCGATCTTGCCAATATTAATGAATCTCTCTTTTTTTTCTGCCTTTCTTCTTCACGCTCTCTAAGAATTAATGAGTATGTATGTATGTATGTATGTATGATTGTTTGTTTGTTTGTATGTACGAGAACATGATAAAATTGTTTTAAAAGCATACACAAATATATATGCAAATATATAACTATATGTATATGGATATGTATATGTATGTTGTATGTATTATGTAATATGATAATATATATCAAAAATGATAATCATATACGATAATTACATTATGATATATTTCTTAAACATATATATATATATTCATATGTGCAAACATACATAGTCATCAATTGTTTGGTAGAATGAGGAACAAAGACAGAAAACATAAATGATTATCACATATTATATATTTCTATGTGTACATAAATACGTATGAATACAAGGTACTAAGCTTGAAGATATGAATACAGACAGAAAGATTAAGGTATATGCAAATATCGCACATACGCGTGCGTCTGCTGATACATTTGCGAAAGTGAAAAACTTCTTGTTCGACTACCTTTAGAAAGTGTTTGCTTGTCTCATGCAACTATATAAACTCATCGATGAGTATCATTTTACAAAAGCAGCACTCGGTTTTTTTTTTTGTTTTTTTTTTTTCTGCAGCGGAACATAATTTGCTCCTACAAAATATATGGCTATAGATTAAAACGACCAGAATAAAAGCGCTTCACATTATATGCGTGTTTCAAAATGCCACAGCTTCTAGGAATAACCCTGAGGAGTAGATTGATGCTGCTTTTGTTGATGTTGTTTCTGTCGTTATCATCAGGGTTGGTGTTTTTCCCCTTGTTTTTGTACGTATATATGTATATATATATATATATATATATATATATATATATATATATATATATATGTATATATATATATATATATATATATATATATATATAATATATATATATATTCATGTTTCTGTGTATAATGTTTTTACCGTTTCTTGAGGTGTTTTCGTGGTTGTTTACCTCTAGCCTTCAATTCATTACATTGATGGAGGCGAACGATTCGAGCCCAACGTGTCATTTTACCCCATCAGGATGTGCAGACGAGTATTATAGCGACTCTTTGAAAGCGGGTCTACTCGTCACGCTCCCCGGCACGCGTTCGCCCGTGGCTCTATTACACGGGCGATCCCGGAGAAAGTCACCAGTGCCTGGAGATAGGGGATTATCTCGTGTCTTGCATGCATCGTCCTCTCATCTTCTATCCAGTCGAGCCTGGTTTCTCTGCTTCAAGACATGACATCAGATATTTGCTAGTTTCTTTTCCCTCTAAGTTTCATGCGGAGATATGGAGAAATAAGACCGCCGAGCGTACTGCCAAATTCTTCGTATAGTATTGGGACTATACATGACGCAATCTGATGCTGTATAAGTATATGTCAGGCTCGTATCACGCTCCTAGGACCAACCGGAGGACATCGGCATTGCCAAGGCAGGACATGAATGATACACCATAGACAGTATCAACGTCATTTCTAGATTTACGGTTTATAACCGGGATTAACGTTGTCTCATGGTGCAGCATTGAAGCCGTCTGGCGTCAAGCTGTCACGTGTGTCCTACTGTTAACGAGGAGACTGTGGTAGGGTGTGGATGACGCTAAAGATTCTTCTGGGTGCATTAAAATTGGGTATAGCTGACAATGATGGGTGGTCATAATGGAAGGGCCTAAAAAAGAGCTACCTTGGATAAAAAGAACTGTTGATGCAGGTCCAAGTTCGTTTTCAATATGTGAAGGGCCTATATACTATTATGACATTTGTCCAGCATCTAAGTAAGATGTGAACTCAGTATAAACGCAAAGAGGAAAATGTCCTCAAAACAGTGACTCTACCATCACGTGGTATCTGGTCATGTGATCGAATGCACGACTCTCAGAAACTCTCCAGTGCATGCTTTGAGAGAGAAAGAAAAAAGGAATAAAAAAGAGGAAGAAGTGTGTGACTAACATTCCGACACATGGCACAGCCGTACATGCAAACACACAATATGCGAAAAATAATATGAAAGTTAAAGCACGTCCTACAGTGTGTGCAATTTCAAGAGAGCAAACCTCAGACTTCATTGTGGTTTCGCCTCCACTATGCAAATGCCTTGATATTGTCTCACTTTTCCCCTTTAGCACATTGTACTTTTTTTTTTCTTACATTCGTCAGACAGACGGAACGGTTCAACAAGTACTCGATGACACACAGATGTCAGCTGCGCATGCGCCATAAAACAGTCTGATTGTTCATGAGTTCTACTGGAAGAGTCTACTAGTGACTACGCTGAATATCAAAGGCTACTTATGAATTTATGTATACATACCAAAAAAAGACACTTGTTCCATTCTTTACTACATTTGAATAAATAAGCGATAATATACGAGCGGGAATACTTAGTACGCCATTATGATTTATGTAAGGATCATAATAATCATGTCACTTAGGCTGTTGACGGAATCCTCACCAAAGTCCGGCGGACATCTAATAATAATTATTCAAACAAAGGCAGGCTCCTTTGATAAAGGGCAAGAACAGGTGAAACAATCCTTGTCTTCCTGGAAAGGGGTCTATAAAAACCGGCGCAGAGTTGTTGCTTTAAAAAGTAAGACGTTATGCCTACGAAGAGAGGGAAAGGGAGGGAGATATAAAGTTAAAAAGAGTGCGGATTTGAGGATACGTGCAGGAAGAGAGTAAAAGGAGAAGAGAGAGGTGGGGGAAAAAAACAGCTGCTGGAAAAGAAAAGAACTTCGATGGAGAAAGAAGAATACCTGGATTACTTACACCTTTACGAGCTAGCATTCATTTATGCGTCTGAGCACGCACGGCGCTGTAGGTCGGGGGAATGAAAATGAGGCGAATTCTGGCATTAGCGTCGAGTTTGGGAGACGGTCTTCGCAGCGCTGGATCAAATCCCCCGAGAGTAGCCCAGCTTCTGTGTACAAATTGCTGGGATGTGTTATCGCGCTATTCCCTCAACGCTCAAGTTGTCGACATGCATTATCATTCATCAGTCATACATCTGAGGAATATTTCGTCGTAAATTTTACTCTATTTCTCTTGAGAGGATTATGCGTTATAGTTAGTCACATGCGCACATTTCGCGTTTTGTAAATTATGAGCACGAAGTGTTAAAACACGCAGCCTCCCGGGAATAAGAATATCCTATTGAACATGATTTGTAGCTAAGTAGCTTTACATTTGATTGTGGGTGATTGGTGGAAAAGGTTATGTATCGCCGGCATTCTCATCTTAAGCACAGTTATGAATTAGGTCAGGCGTGTTAAAGAATAAGAATCGTATCGTACGCAGTGACAAAATCACCGAGGGATTTAAAAAGAAATCTAGTTCTCACATGTACAAATTGTAGCCAAGATTCCAAGAAAATTGTGTAATGTTCTAGATGAGCCTTATTATCACATCGCGACCCTCAGGAAATTTTCAGGAGGAGAAAATGGGAAAGTGTGGTCTCTAGGCGAAATATAATCTAGCGAGAAAGTCCGCCTGTTTTTGTGACACGAAAGGTGATAACCGCACACTTGCAAAAGCGTTAATGCTCACTGAAAGCTATATACATCTCGCACAAAAACACTATTGAGAACTCGGTCATTGAGGGCGCTATATCGCTCACGTCTGACATTTATACACGGGCTATTCAACAGATAAACACAGGCATGCCATTAAGACACACACAATTATTCTCCGCCTATAGGCAATCACAGAAATATAAAAGAAGACAAAATCCAAAGTATTGAAAACTGACTTTTATCACAAAACAAGAATGCACAATTGGAATATTCCCACAGACATGGTGTGCACAAAAGCATAAAAAGAGGGAGACAGGAATAGAAAAGAGGTGACACTTTGATCGTAAAAGTGGATGAAAAGGAAAGGATTGCTGAGGGAAGGTAGATAATTTCAATGCGTTATCTGGCGATCGATCAACAATGTTTTATTCAAGCTTGGTTTTGGGGGCCTTAAAAAAGCGAAACAATGCATGATTTGACTGTACAAGTAAGAGCAGGTGCGAACCGCAACTGTAACCGCATCAAACTCTTTCAGAGTAATTCCATGCTTTTATTATACATGAAGCGAAGGCTGGACCAATACAGCAGAGCAATAAATCGCATGTCTTTCCTGCTGTTACCATCCTTGGTATTGATAAATTGGCATTTAGACATTTTTGTCCACATTTAGTGACGTTGGGTGACTAGCTGTTCTAGATTAAACTCACGGTTCCATGGCGATACCTGGAATGTGATTACGCGATTTGCAAAGTTGCCTACCTTCTTACATAAATTTCAGTATCTCATTTGGAATCGATGTCCACCCGGTCAAATGTATACTGTTCTGTAAATGAAATTGTGATCATTGAGAAATGTAAATGATTTCAGAGTTCACTGGCATATTCATATGATTTTTATGTGTACAAGTGATAGTCAACTCAAACCAGGTGTCTAGTATAATTTGTTGGTTTCTGCATTCTGGTCTCTTCCTCACAGATACGTGGCAATCGTCAAACCCCTTCACTACCAGCAATGTATGACTGCAACCCGGGCCACCGTCTACCTCGTCTGCATTTGGGGAGTGTCTGTCACCTGCGCCTGTTTGCCGATGACGAGTATGGCTTCGTACGTCTACATCGAGGACATTGGAGCCTGTACCGTGGACTGGGAGAAATCCAACTGGGGCTATACCGTCGCCAAGTACTTCGTCGGCTTCTGTCTCCCGCTTGCGATGATTTTGTTTTGTTACGCCAAAATCTACATCGTCGCTCGCCGCGTAAAACGGCAGATCAGACCAGCCCCGGCGAATTTAGGCGGCCCCGAGCACACGAGCAGATGGGCGAACGAGAAAAGTCAGTGTGACGCGCTCACAGGAGAAGTCTCGCAAGCATCCCCGCGCAAGAGACAGCCCGGAGCACGCGTGGATAGGCCTTCAACATCTCTACCAGACAACATGAGGTACCATGGTAACAGTGATCAGGTTTACCGCGCCAAAATCACAGACACAAACGGCAGCACTCTGTCTGAAGGGCAGAGGGAGCCGAGAGCAGCGAAAGCTGACATCAAGCGAAGCAAGTCGGCCCAGCATGTGTGGCGGGGAGACTTGGTGAATGGGACACACAGTGACAAGGGCTTGGCAAATGTCAAATGCTCTGTTCCTGCGGGTCTGGCTATTGTGCCCAGTATCTTTCAGAACGACGCCAACGTGCCTACAATTCGGACAGACGACTACGTCCCGCTAAAACACAAAACAGTCCAAAAGAGGTTTTCCCTCAACGAGGGCACTTTGAGGAACAAACGAGAGAAAGGCAAACATAAATCGTCCACAAGCGGAGAATCGGGGGAATGGAAAACATTTACATCCAAGCAAACGGCGAGAAAAGTGGCAAAGTTGAAGAAAATGCAGTCAATTCGAGACACAAAAGCGGCAACAACTTTACTGATCCTTCTTGGAGTGTTTCTTCTATGCTGGATTCCCTACGTTGCTGTCTGCTTTCTGTTAAACGCGCAAGTACACGTAAATGCGCGCGTACACTGCGCAGCGTTCATGGTCGCTCTGACGAACAGCGTTCTTAACGTCTTCGTGTACGGAGTCCTCAACACCAAATTCAGGATGGGTTTCCGGAAACTATGGAAGCCTTGCTGCCTTTGGATAAGCTGCAGGTGCCTCAAGAGAAGGAACACAGACCCTGGTCTACGGATCAGAAGTATAAGTCACTCGCTGAGAAACAATGGCGTTATATCAGAACGGGCAGTTAATGGAAAGTGAAAAAAAAAAAAGATTGTTATACAGAGCTGCTATGGATACATGCGAAATACCTTTTGATACACAGTATTTATCATTCTGAAATTTTGACTTGTATATGTTTAAACAAATTTAAAGTTATATTGTTTAGTAATTATTTGATATGATGTGGTTACAAGCCTTTCGAAAACTTTAGAGCAGTGTATATTGATTTTACAAGCAATGTAATGGATTGTAATCTGCGAAAAAAAAAACACTCTTGATGGTCTCTTTAAAACGTCGACATCTCTTGATTGGTCTTAGTTCCTTATGTGAATTGAATTCAGGTATTGATTACTACGTCAACGCTTACAAGAGCTGTAACATCTAACGTTTTGAACAAGTGTCAGTACAGCTGCCATAGGCGTGGGAATTTAAAACAGTTTTTAGCCTATCGTGTTCATTCGCTTAACCATTATGTTATCCATAAGAGTCTTTTTTTGTCTTTTTTTTAAGATGACTTCCTAGTACTGCTGGTATGACAGAAAAAGTGTCATTTAAACAGTTGTGTCAACTCCAGTAGAAACAAGCCTATTTCTAGCTGATTCAGAGAAGAAGAGGAGAGAAAGGATGTGTATTTTGATAATTTGATTATTTATATATCAAAGCTCAACAAGCAAGTACTTACAACTATGATGCCAATGTTGAATTTGAAGGAAAAAAAAATGATATAATCACTCGCCGATTTTTTTTTTTCAAAGCCTAGTGATTCATGGCTGAAATTTCATTATCAAAATGTCCTGTCTTTTTTTTTCTTGGAATTTCGATGTTTCCAGATTGATTTATTTGATGTGTATATAAGCTTCAAAAATTGATATAATAAAATGGATCTCCATAATTAGTACCTATAAAAATTCAAGTACACATGCGCAGGTTCGAAATTCGCGACTCCGATGAATCCTTTTCTTAAATGAAATACATGTATTCAATTAAGAAAGGAAAAAGTATGAAGGGTTCTAACAATGGTAATGATAAAATCTTCGAAATAATGTGATTCATGCAAAAATGTAATCAAGACAGTATTACACATCTTTATCGCAATTGCAAAATATTTTGTGCTTAACTAAGAATGACAATAAATCATTTGAATGAGTGAAAGAATGTTTGATAAAGTACTTGTAGAAATATTTGACACTGTTTGATGGGGGATCTGGTAGCTGGCTAATGTGTAGTGAGCTCCTCGTCTGGTTCATTGTTAACAATTGAGGCTCTAACATATTTTAACACTAAATAAAGCATAATAGCACTTGTTCCCGTATAGCTTTTGTAATTGTTCGCTGCGACCACACGGCTGTCGACATCGGCTACGGGTAGAGCCAACTCTATCGATGAGTTGGAAGAACGATTTACACTTTTGGACGAACTTCGACAGTTTTATTTGTCTATTCATTCTATCAATTCTTGATGATATAGTTATTTTACTACCGTATTTATTTGACATGAGAAATGAAATAAAGGTTATACTCCTAATAGCAATCGTGTGCTCGTGTCTGAAACTTTTTCATTAGCAGATTTACAATCACACCAAGTTCATAAATTTATATAATATATACACACACACGCATACATATATATATATATATATATATATATATATATATATAAAAGCCCCTACATTACACACAGTGCGTATATGTATGTAGATGTATCTACATGAGCAGATTGATTGCTAAACGGGCTAAGCGTCATTCTCAAGCATTTTAAAGTAAGTTTTTTCATGAAAAATAAGACCTTTCTTGTGTACCTCACTTTAGAAATACCAAGGGATATTTTTAAAGTTATGATGAAAAATATCCCTTATCATCATTGTCTGTTTTTAGCACCTTTAATCACAAATATCTCAACTTAAACTCGAATGGAATAATCTCATTCAAACTCTTCAGATATATATATATATGTACAATAATTTACATTATATATAATTATATATATATATATATATATATATATATATATATATATATATATTATATATATATATATATATATATATAATCATTATATATATAATATATGCTTATATATATATATATATATATATATATATATATATATATATACATAATACTTATATTATACATACTTACTGTATACATAAAACGAATGTTTGTTTGTGTGTATGTGTGTGTGTGTGTGTGTGTGTGTGTGTGTGTGTGTGCGTGTGTGTGTGTGTGTGTGTGCATTCATTGCAGGAAAATACATATCATGGTAATGTAATACCAGTTGTTTGGCATGTTGGTCAGGTACCGGGACGTAGTGAGTGAATAAAAATCCATTCCGGCGATTTAGACTCCGGGGAAAGAATCGAACACAGGAACTGTTCCTAGAATACCCAGATGTCACCGTGACAGTGCTCCCCCCACCCCTCCCCCCCCCCCCACCACCACGAGAGTGAGCGAATCCTTACCTAATATCTTCCATGAGAAATGTGAAATTATTGCGTCCTCATACATGTCATGCAGTATGTGGCTAAGCTTAGTCTGCTCCGTGAATCGCATTTTTGTTTCACCCTTTGAATCGGTAACGATCCAGGCACCGAACAAAATTCGCCCCCGTTCGAATTTAAGGGGCGGGGGAGGGGGGCCGGGGTCACTAGCTGCTCACGCACAATAAATTGAGCCTTCGGAAGACACTTGGCGCTTCACTGCTTAGACGGTTACTTCAGTCACGATATAAGATGACAAATCCTGAATCCCGAATGAATGATTGTATGAATGTAAAACATATATATGCTACTGTGGTTGCCCAAGCAGTACTGATGTCGTTTCCCTATCCTGTGATCTAAAATAAGATCGCACAGACTCTTGTACGAACATGACCGGGTGTTACAAAGAACTTTAATGGTAAATATTTTGTATTTGTAAAAAGGGGGTAAATGAATCCTTATCTTTTCATCCCATATGGGTGTACTGATAGATGTGAGGCAAATTTTACAAGACAGTTCAGGTCAATTTATATTCCTTGAAGACAAGGCCGGGAGACAGGGAAAGCAGCATGTTGGGATTGATTTGCTTCAGATAGCGGTGATTTGGCTCAGTCGGCAGCGCGTCTGCCTCCAGATTCAAAGGACCCGGGTTCGATTCCCAAGTCTAATGTTATGTGTAATCATGCTGTCCCCTCTAGGCTTAACTCTCTGTCCCTCAGATAGGACATTAGAGGTCCCGTGAGTGAGAGAGCCATACCTCATGAATGTAAAAGATCCCGCTTCATTCATTCATCGCAAAGAGCAGGGTGTTTAACCAAGTGAAGGCCCTGCCTTACATCTAACTGGACCCCATGGAAGACCAGCTATGTGTAGCTGAATATAAATAATGGGCTATCCAGCCATCTTCTCGGATGGAAAATGAAACAAACAGTTTACAAGGCAATCGTGAGTGCATTATGTTCATATGCGTGTTTGTTTGTGTGTATGTGTATTCACACTACTGTCACAGCCTTCAGAAGGCATCCTGCCCTACAACGTGTTTGTGTAATATCTCTTAAAGGGGAAGGCTAGTAACTGATCAGTGGGAATCAGTGGAAATGCTGGGAGATGATTGTTCCAATCCTTATGGGATTCATTCAAGAGTCCATTGTATATCTATTGTTGTGTGAAAATGATTTGCTTCAGAACGGTCTCATATTCAAGTAATGTGCAGATTAATGCCCCGTCACTGACCAGGGACGCTAACCTGGAAGCATTAAACTGCACATTACTTGAATATGAGACCATTCTGAAGCAAATCATTTTCACACAACATTAGATATACAATGAACTCTTGAATGAATCCCATAAGGATTGGAACAATCATCTCCCAGCATTTCCACTGATTCCCACTGATCAGTTACTAGCCTTTCCCTTTAAACGTGTTAAAACATTCAGAATGTGAAGAGCAAGCAACAGTGATTGGCTCAGTTGTCCACTGGATTCGTCATATGAGAATGTGTCCTTTTCCGTGTTTGTGTGTAACGTTAAATGTGTCTGCGTTGTGCCTTTGCATCAGATTACACGAGTATGAAATTCGGAGAGAGACAGAAAATAGTCCATCTCAAGAGAGCGGTAGAGATGTATTACAAAACGCGATAGTATCATAATAATCCTCGACTCGCAGTCCAACAAGCTTACAGTAAATTATCGTAGAGGGCACCCTTCTAAATACGCGATAGGTATGCTTTGCATGGAGCAACATTTTGGTGTGGATAGACAGCTCTCGCGAAACCGCGAAACCGCGAATAGTTACAAGCTATTTCTGTTCAGATTACATCCAAGTTCCAGCAATATTAAACTTTTCTAAGATTATACGTGGATTTTAGGTATTCCATAGTTTCTGTTTCATCTTTTCACGTTTCACTATTAATGTATGGTTTTGTAAGTTACGACACTACGCAATAAGCATCCTTTTGGCCATCGCATTATGGTTAATAATCAGTGAAAATCGTCTTCTACAGAATAATTCTCAACATAAAACATAATTCCCCATTGACTTTCTCAGATAAAAAAGTATCTCGTCAGGACCTAATTATATGTATGTTTATACGTATATGATATATATATAGATATATATATATGAAGAGTTTGTTCGCAAAAACCGATAAGTCCATATTTGCCAAATGGAGATATTTGCGACAAAAGGTCAAGAAAAGTAAAGACAATAATAGGAAAATTTTTACTTCTTTTGTCAATAACTTCAAAAGTGTATTTTTGTATGTAGTGACCAATATATCATTTAAAAGGTATCATTTTGTACTTTATGACAGAGACCGTACTTCAAAATCTTCAAAAATGGACTTATCGGTTTTGGCAAACAAACTCTTCATATATAACATATACGCACACACACACACACACACGAGACAATGAAAGGTTTGAAAATAAAATTTGTGTTGTTTCTGAAAATCAGATGAACTGTAGTGTCATGACAGTACGTGTTTGTGTAGAATGTTCAAGTTGCATTTCAACACAGATTTGAAGGAGGTAAATGTACAAATAGAAAAAATATATATCATGTTCTGTAATAAGCTCTCACGTATGCTGAGTGAAATTAAGAGGGATTTAAATTCAGAAATTAAGTAGATTGAGTAAATGCAGTAATACTAGCAGCAGTGGCGGATCCAGGGGGAGTGCACAGCCCCCCCCCCCCCCCCATTTTTGTTAAATAAAAAATAAAAAGAAAAGGAAAAAAGCAGAGGAGGGCGCGTGACCCCCCCCCCCACCCTTTAATCTTTGTAAAGGTGCCCCTCTGACACCACATCCGAGTCTAAAATTCAGCCTTCCTTTCCTACGCTATGTTTTTGTCATTGGAAATACAGTGGAACCTCTTTATCTTGAGGTCGATCATAACAAAACCCTCTTATAAAAGGGTGGTTCAGCAGGTCCAAAAGTTTATAATCGTTACCGGTACTGTACATTTGTACACTGATATAGTGAGAAACATGATATAAGAAGGTAAATGTCATGGTTTTTAGGTCCTCAATATAACGAGGTTCCATTGTACATGCAATACATGTATATGCCTCTCCTTATCAGTCACTGTAGAGTAGACAATAATCATGAATCTTTCCATTTTACATACATTGTTAACGAAACACGGTTGATGCAAAGAAATCCACTTGAGTCCCTCATGAACTTGCTTTTTATGTATTTTGTTTTATTCTTCCATGCAAGCACATACACTAGCGTCTCCATAGAGAGAAGAAGAAAAGAAAGCAAATCGTAGTATTGATTATCATGATATTAAATACCTACAATAGCGGTGTCACGATACGACATGTGTTTACACGCACATTAAAATACTTACAATTACTGCCTTTACATGATTTCAAATTCATTTGCATTACAAAATGTCTCAAAACTCTTGATCATGAATTTTAGTGGTTTACACTTAATTACTACTGTTTTCTTGTGCATTTGTAAATTCGCCATTAATAGTTACGGAATCCATCTTACAATTACAGAACAAGCCAAAAAGTATATCACGCACTTGGTCCATTCATGTCCACAGCTTCATTTCATTGACACACAGTGCAGTATGCATTAAAATCTCGATTTATCCATATTGTCATGTTTTTGAAATGCTCAGTTTAAAGATATAATTTCATTATCAACAGAATAGGAGCTATTTTTTTTTTCTTGTTTACAAGCATGTGATTATTAACTAGCATTTCCATGCCAACACATCAAAAGTCATTAAAATTTTAATCAAAGATTTATCAAATTTTCGACCCCCAATAGCAGATCTTTTTCTTACTATTAACTGTGCATTCACATCAATTTCATCACAATGAAATCAAAACTCTTCTTATAAATACAGATCACAAGCATAGTTTTCCTTCTACACATCATAACATATTCTGAAAAATGCTTCATTGCTTTCAGCAAAACATGCTATGACTTTACTTGATGGAATTGTATTTTGATCGCAATAGTTTTAATTTATCATTTCAAAAATTAAGCACTGCATCATGTCCAACTTGGTTTTTCATGTACTTTTTTGTTTGCAACAGAATACTTTCCAAATAAATGAGATAGTTCTTTTTAGATTGTGATCTGCATAACATCAACATAATTATATTCACTACCAAGGTATACAATGTATACAAAGATATTGAAAGTTTGATCATCAAGCTAGCAGATGTTAGACATTATTTTAGACATTGAGCCATCGGTTGTAACATTGGGATAGAAATAAGCAATCAATTCCTTGTAACTTGTAAGATGAAAGCATGCATGTGTGTTACTAACTAACTACAGTACTTCAAGCTACGACAGCTTTTTTCAGTGCATTTGCTCATGATATGAACATAGGAGCATAATGTGGCTACCCATCGTTTTCTGTACACTACGAAGCGCATGTGAGAGTGACTTTTTTTTTTTTTGAAAGCAAGTTTACAACTTGAAAAGGCAATGCATATCTGGCATCACCTAACACATCTTAAAATCCCTCTTTAGAACTAAGCTTGTCTGCATGTCTACAAATCATCATGAAAATTACCTCTGTTGATTCCTCATACACATGACGATTGGACGTACAATACACGATCCACACGGATTCAACGGCATCATATTACAGCTGTGTACTTTAAATCACTTTCAATTCTATGCTAACAGGCTACTCAACTGCTACTCCTTGGTTATTATGTATCATAACATTGTTCATCAAAGAAATTAGGCACACGTAAAATATACACTGAACAATATTTGATATAATGGTCACCATTACTGTGCTAAAAACTACTCAGAACTGACAACTACATCTTTATGTTTGGTTCTACGGAAGCACGTAAATCAGGAGTAGTACAGTAGAAAGAAACCTTCGACAAGACACGAAATGAAAGTTTGTGATGCACATGGCACAGCGAGAAGAATGTAACAATAATGTCTCAAACCATCATAGATGTCATCACATAACAAGAGATCCTGCATCGGCATAAATTTTGTCAGCAATTAGTAGAACTCAACCTCCATGACTTAACTTCACTGTTCTCGCATAAATCTTTTCTTCTCTTCTTTTTGTTTTTGTCATAAGCTCACATGACACACACAGCAAATATTTACAGGCACAAATGATCATGGACGCTGAGATTCAATTTTCATCAGTCAAGAATATGCTGTCCGCTTTTAAATTCTTGCAAACAAAAAAGACTCGGGAAAACTGGAATGATCTCTATTCTGTACTTGTCCAATGAGACTGAAAATGAACCTCACAACAAAAGACTGAGAAATTACTAACAGGCTTTGACAGTAAGAAGAGCAAACTTGATTTGCTATGAAGGAATTTGTTCGTAGGCTAAACTCAAGAATTAGACCTCTGTGCTGCTTTTTAGCACTGCTTTCTTAACACTCCACACCATCAGGATGCAAACATGAAAATCAAGCATGTAATTTTTCTCCCATCGCACGGACAGGCGGGCACAAGATAATACTTGTCTCCTACATCAATGCTCTAACACTTCCATCTATCTCACTACAACCATGAACGACTGAGTGGTATTTCACGAGTTGCTTTCACTCACACACACACACACACACACACACACACATACACACACACACAAACAAACACCGTTCACCCAAGTACTCTCGATGCTTGCATGAAACCAGGCTACTATCTGCCCAAAACTGCCACAGAATATAAGGACAGGTGACAGAGATGTATAGTTATTAGGACAGGAATACACTGATAAATCTGACTGGAAGTCTATTCCACAGTAATGTTGGTGTCACCGGCACATGACTTACAGCCCACGTCTCTTTATGAATGGACTAATCAATTCACCACAGTTCACGTCGGGTCTCGTTAACATTACAATTCCACCATGCTCAGGTGTTAATGTGTTCTTCCTACATGATCTTTAACACCAAATCTTTGTGCTCCTACAATCAAGATCGAGTCTGAGTACGTAGCTTGTATAAAACATTTTTTTTTTGATGCCATGTCATTAACAAATATCCTCATGTCATACATTCTTAAAGAACAAAAATGGGTCCCACAAGGACCAATACCAAAGCCTCACAGCAAATGTGTATGATTTTAAAATATCACAACAGTATCAAAGAAGGAATGAAGAGATCTTGATGCTATGTGATACACAGAGATAATATATGAACGCAATATAAAGTGACTTTTCCTTTCAGACATTTCATCGTCATCCTCCACATTGTACATTACCAGGAGGGCTCAAAAAGTACAATGAGCCTGGCATTACAACATGCATACATCTAAATCACAGGACCTTTCCAGTGGGGTGCACATGAAAAAGAAATTGAACCTTAGCTCAATCAAAAGCAAACATAAAAAAACCCAAAATAATAGTGATTAATATAAAGCTCAAAAGATCTTCACTTTGCAATTACTTTTTAAGAACAATTAGTCATGAAAGCAACTTCTTAAGAAATACATTTCCATCAGTCTTGAAAAAAAAAGAGTAAATGAAATGGGCAAGCAAGGGCAAAAGAAAATAAAAATAAAAAGCATCGTATCTAATAGGCAAAAAAGAACATTACACTCCATACACATAGACATCTTCATGGAACACAGATAAACTATACATAGGCTCATCTACAACAGGCACACAATGCTAGGAAACGTCACCTATTTTTCTTCAAAGTATACGGGGCATGGAATCTACAATGGCTCATTGATTTGACAGCATTACTAATACCTTCCACAAGATTCAAAAAAGAGAACAAAATTATATATTTTCACATTACACAGGCCATACAGCCATTTACAACTGATTTTGATTCCACTGTGCATCCATAAAACTGCAATACATGCAAGATTATTACAATATTACCATGGCCAGACCAAGAAGACAAAGCCCAACCGGTTTTTTTTTCTAACATACTTGGGGATTAATTAGGTTAATCTAATCACAGAAAAACTTGGGTAAGATTTTAAATATACCATCTCCCTCCTCAACATTGCACAATTTCTTGCCTCTGTAAGAATAATTGCAGCTGAATCCATTTTGATACACAAACTACTTGAGGCTTTCATGATATGGTCTATCTCTGTACAAGGAGGATTACTGTGAAATTTGAAAACATCCAAAACATAAGGAAACGAATGCACAATTTCACTTTTATTCCTAGGATTATGAGGGTTGTGGAAGTTAAAATGGATGTAAAGATTTAGACTTGCATGGCTTAGACTTTGGGTGAATTGAGCAACTTAAGATACAGGACATAATTGATTCACCATGCCTAATACATCACAATATTCTCATGGGGGAAAGCAATAATTATGCAGTTGCTAATGCTGTAGTTGTTGCTTTTTTTTGTCTCTTGCATATACTCTTCATTCTATCTACAAAATCTGCTCACTAAATAAAATTATTTAAACAAAAAACTGAGCAATGACTGTGGGTAGCAGTAAAATGGGGCAGACTCCATGATGTGATAAAGTTTAATGGCCTCCTTCAAAGCCACCTTAAGAATGAGAAGAAAAAAAAAAACAACATTCCAGTTACATCTTGGGTAACTTGAGGCTCCAAATGGAAAAAAAAAAAATATGTTGGAAATCAACAAGATTCACAAGAACTGACTGGAAAAAAAAGAAGAGAAAAGGAAGGAGAGCAAAAAAGAAAAAAAAAAGGGAGGAAGGAAAGAAGGGAAAAAGAAGGAAGAGCTCTCACTGTTCAAACTTTACTGTCAAACTAGTATTTTTATAGTTATCTGTAGGTGAGATGTCAAAATTTTGTTGATAATACTGTCTATGTATTGTTTCAGAATAGAGCCATATTCTTTTTAAGAGGACTGCACTACTGAAAAAAGGCAAGTAATACTTGACTACACTGCTTTTACACAAGCAATGATTCTAATGTGGAAATGGTCATTTTCTCCATTGTTAACCTCATGTTGCACTTTGACTTTAACTCTGTTGCATTATTCTTCGCAAGGTACGGTCAAAAGGTCACAACCTTTGACACAGCCATACATTGATATCACAGGTTTAATCACCTACTCAAAGCTACACATTAGTGCTAACAACTAATTACAGCTTGAAATACAAAGACACTGTAATCTCTGTCGCAATACATAACGCATTACTTCTAGCTTTTGCTGGCAAATAATAATGTACACCTCACACCAAACAATTGTAATCTTTAGATTAGATTACTTTTACTAATTCCATCCTATCTGATGGCACAAATACTGTACAAAACACACAAGTTGGCATTTCATGCCTAATTAATTTACCATATTTCTGTTTTTTCTTATTGTACACTTCTTTATCTTACATTTACAGTAGCTTCTTAAAATAGTCGTAAAGCACAAAAGAAGATCGTTTTCATTGCATACATTCAAATAGGACACTTTTTCCTCATTATAGAAATCATTTTGGAGCAGGAATTACAGTAATATTACAAGAGGCCCCTTATATTTAAGATACAAGTCTACAACTCCACCTTGTACATAAAGAAGTTTTCATCCTTCATTTGGACTATGCTCCTACATGCAGGCTGTGAGATTTCAATTTTCGCCTTTGACAGCTCTTCATGTTTGGTGAGCTCCCAGTCACGCAGCGACAAGTAGTCATAGGTTGGGATGACGGTCACTTCTGCCTCAAGGTCCTCCCATTTCATCTTGCCCTCAAGGAGGGCATCCAAGACGGACACTGCCGGTTGACCGCGGGACCTATCATTAGCACTAATGACGTAGTTCTTGGCTTGCACACGCCTGAAGAACTCTGAGTTGATGGACTCTCCACTGGCATGGTTGGGTATGTACGCCAGGTCGATGTGCACCGCTGGCCCACTGACTGGAATGCTGGCTGCTTTAGTTGCTTGGCCTGTCTTTCCACAAGCTATAGCTCCCTTCTTCGCACCATTTGACTTGCCGTCCCCTCGAGATGGTGGGGCCGACCTTGTTGGTCTGTCAGAGGACTTCTTTGAGTCTGTTGTCTTCTTGGTGCCTGTTGATGGCCGCCCAGAAGATGAAGGACGCTGAGTCTCTGGCCGATTTAATCCTCTACTTGTAGGTGTCGATGCGCCATTAAGTTTCTTTGAGGCACCATCTGTGCTGGTTGAGGAGCCTTGTTGACTGCTTTTTGATGCTGAAGACACACTGTGTGACACTTTTGTCCCAGTAGTTTTGCTAGCTGATGATGGTGTTGATTTTGCAGGAGATGGCTTCTTTTCAGGTGACAACTTCCTTTCTGCTGGCTTCTTTTCAGCTGCTTTCTTCTCCCCTACAGGCTTCTTTGCAGTTGGTTTGCTGAGAGGTGTTTTTGTGTCAGGGATTGACTTCTTTTCAGTGAGAGGTTTCTTTTCAGCTACTGGCTTCTTTTCAGCTACTGGCTTCTTTTCAGCTACTGGCTTCTTTTCAGCTGCTGGCTTCTTTTCAGCTGCTGGCTTCTTTTCAGCTGCAGGCTTCTTTTCAGGTGCTGCCTTCTTTTCAGTAGTATCCTTCTTTACAGCTGCAGACTTCTTTTCACTACCCAACTTCTTCTCAGCAGGTGACTTCTTGTCAGATGAAACCTTCCTTTCAAGGGCAGACTTCTTTGACACAGGTGTGCTTGGTGATGCCTTTGGTGTCTTTGGTTTGGAAGACAACTCGGTCTTGGTTCCATTCTTGCTTTTGACATCAGTGGCCTTAGGCTTGTCAGTTGGTTTCTTTGTCTTATCTTTGTCCTTTGCTTTAGTGGGTGTCTTTGATGGTGATGGCGGGCGTTTTTTCGTCTCTTTGGTAGCACTTTCTGAAGTCCCCGCTACAACAACTGGTGCTACAACAACTGGAGCTACATTTACTGCTCCACTCTCCTCAGTTGGCTCTTTTGGAGATCCTGTTTTCTCGGGCGCACCTTGTTCAACCTCTGATGTCTCAACACGTACTTCTGGAGATTGTGGAGGTTCTGCTTCCACTTGTTTTGGAAGCTCCTCTCCATTAAGCTCCCTTGAGATTTCTGATGTTGCTGAGGCAGAAACATCCTCATGGGGCTCTTCCTGGACTGGAGTGGGCTGATCAATACCTGAAGGTTCCTGAAAGCAGACTGGTTCTGCAGCAGGCTCAACTTTCACTTCTGGTTCATCTGCTGGTACAGCTATTAACTCATCTACTTGAGGATCATTGGGCTGAGAAGGAAGTGCTGCTTCTACTGGTGGTACGGTTGATGCTTCCATTACCTCATGGGAATCGGGTAGTAGTTCCTCCTGCTGCTCTACTTTCATGCTGAACTCTTCCTCAACCACAGGAGGAATTTCAATGTCAGATGCTTCTTCATTACGAATGTCCTCTAAAGAATCAGTAGCATTCTGTTCTAGTGAGTCAGATATGGTTGGTTCTGTTATGGAAATTGCTTCCTCTTTGACTTCTTCTTCTTGTGCAGACAGATTTGCTACCTCAGCATTCTGTTCCAATGAGTCAGATATGGTTGGCTCTGTGACAGGAGCTGCTTCTTCTCTGACTTCTTCTTCCTGTAAAGACATATTTGCTACCTCAGCATCAGTTGACTGGTCATCTCTGCCTGTATCGACATCAGTTCCAGCAGATACTTCGGGCTCTGGCTCTACAAGGTCTGGACTGACATTCACTTCCACTTGGATTTCACCCTCTTGCACTTCCCCTTGAATTTCAGCTGGTTCTTCCTCTTGACTATCATCACGACCCTCATCTTGCACATCCTTTTCTTCCTGGAGTTCAGCAGTCACAGGGTCAGCATGCACTTCCTCAGACAACAGATTTGGCTCTTCTTCTGTCACCTCAATTTCTGTTTTTTCCTCTCTTGCCTCAACTTCCACCTCATCTTGTTTCACCTCTGTCCCTCCTACAGGATAGGTTTCGCTTTGGGTCTCTTCTATCTGAGACTCACCTTCCTGAACCTCAGGGATCTCAGAGACTTTTACCTCAGACAAGAGGTCTGACTCTCCCACTCTCACCTCAGAGTCTGGCATTTCAGCACTGTCATCATCACTACTCTCCTGCTTTTCACCCTCAGCATGTACTTCCGTGGTGGTCACTTTGTCTTTTTCAACAAACTCTACAGCAGCATCAACTGCATCTTGTACAATCTCATGTGCAGATTCCTGGATGAGAGATTCATCTACTTCATCTTCAGGCTCATGAGGTGCCTCAGTTACCAAATTAGTATTTTGACCCTCTTCCATGTCATCCACAGCTACATCATCAAGATTGGTCTCCTGTACTATTTCTTCCTTTTGAGCACATGTCTGATCTTCTGGCCTGGTTTCACACAAAACTTCATCCAGATTTGTTTCTTGGATAACTTGTTCTTCTTCCTGGAGTAATTCAGCTTCATCATCAGCTGCCATTATGTCTGCTTTAGATGCAACTACTTCATCTAGATTTGTTTCTTTTACATCTTCCAGTTCATCCAGATTGGTTTCCTTTACTGGGATATTGTCATCTCCTTGAGGTTCTGCAGCTGCTGGTGTTTCTTCATCATTGATATTACTTTCTACAAGTACTGTGGGCATTGATGCTACTGCTGCAGTTGGTTCATCATCTGCAGAATCATATTCTGCTGGTGGTGGTGGTACCATTTGACTTTCTGCAAGGACTGGTTGAGCAAGCTCTTTCTCTTCATTGTCATCAGCAAAATCTGGTGGTTCAGCAAATCCTGGTGGTACTGCAAATCCTGGTGGTTCATCAAATCCTGGTGGTACTCCAAATCCTGGTGGTACTCCAAACCCTTGTTCGGATTCTGGTGCATAATCCTGCTGGGGCTCTCCAACTCTCTCCTCTGTCTCATTTGCTACTTCATCTGCTTCTGGCAAAGTGGACTCTTCCCTTCTTTCAACACCAGAAGAATCCTCTGGAAGGGCATCATCTTGTGGTGTACCCGCAAGCTCATCCTCAGGCAGGGTTGGCTTAACCTCAATCTCTGATGCTTGGGATATTTCTTCAGATGACTCATCAAGCTCACAGTTTGCATCAAGTGCACCTTGTTTATCGGCAAAAATTTCTTCATCCCGAGCCTCTGAAATGACCTCGGCAGGCTCTGTGACCTGAATCTCTGGAGAATTCATAAGGACATCTTCATTTTGACCACTGACATCAGAAGTCTGTGATGACAGTTCTATCTTGGGCTCCCAAGGATGAGATTGTTCACCTGGTGAGGAAACATCCTCCATATCTACACCAGATGATGGTTCAGGAGGCATTTCTGGAAAAGAGGTCCTATGGGCATCGTCAATATCTTGACTTTTTACTGGCTCTCCACCAACAGCAGCAAATGTGTCAACAGACTCAGTTGGAGGCTCAGGTTGGTCAGGAGTGTTGTCAACTGTACCATGTCCAGAAGATATTCCATCTGATTCTTCATCCATACCATACTCCACAAGGTCTGAGGGGGTTATTTCACCAGATGCTAGTCTCTCAGGTGAATCTCTACCATGACGTGTGTTTGTATCAATTGTCTTTAGTGCTGGGCTGGTAGGGTTAGAGTTAACATCACTGCTAAGTCCTTGTTGACTCTCTGGTAGCTGGTTATCTCCAGAAGCTCCAAACACATTGTCATGCCCAGCAGCCAGTTTGACACTATCGAAGTTGCCATTCACACCATTTTCTTCACACTCTTCTTCTGGAGGTGGAGTATTGCAATGGATACCATCATCACAGCGATTGTCTTCTCTATGGTCGCCAAAGCCTACTTTCACTGGCAGTTGACCAAGGTTGGAATTCAGAGTGTCGGCACTGTCAATTTCACTTTCAGGAGGAGGTGTGTTGCAATGAATTCCATCTGGGCAACCATTGTCTGGAGGTGGGGTGTTGCAGTGGATTCCATCTGGGCAGCTGTTGTCTGGAGGAGGGGTGTTGCAGTGAATTCCATCTGAGCAACCATTTTCTGGAGGAGGTGTGTTGCAGTGGATTCCATCTGAACAGCCTTTGTCTGGAGGAGGGGTGTTGCAATGGATTCCATCTGGGCAACCATTATCTGGAGGAGGTGTGTTGCAGTGGATTCCATCTGGGCAGCTGTTATCTGGAGGAGGCGTGTTGCAGTGGATTCCATCCGCGCAAGTTTTGCCTGGAGGAGGGGTATTGCAGTGGATTCCATCTGCGCAACCATTATCTGCAGGAGGGGTGTTGCAATGGATTCCATCAGTGCACACTCCAGTAGGGGATGGTGGAGGGGTATTACAGTGAATGCCATCTGTGCATGCATTGACCTCCTTAGGTGGTGATGATTTCCCATTTACTGTACCATTGACTGCCGCATTGCCATTGCCGGTAATCTTTTTCAGGGCAGTGATATCCTTCTTCTTCATGGCTACTATCTTTCCTGAACTTGACTGGCATGCATCAGCAAACTTGAGGAATTCCAGGTGCTTGACGCGGTCAAGTCCCTCAAGGATCTTATTCTGTGGTGCATTACCAGGAAAGAGTACTCGGACAATGTTCTCTTGTGGGCTTGCAGGCTGCCACACTATCAATGCACAAATTGAGCAAGCATTCGGTAAGGGCACCTCAGTTTCTTTGCCATTCACTTTGACCCCAGTCTTGACCTTGCTGAATGCCTTTCCAGAACTCCACTGGGACAGGAAGTCCTTCAGCTCCTTACTGTCCTGTGTGGGAGACAAAATGTACATGTCTAATTTCCCTATTCCAACCTTAAGATACAGAGTTATGGGCTTGATCTCTTTGCCCCCATTGGCGGTACAGGGAAATGGTTTGATGGAGAGCTCCTTCAGAAGGCTTGTCGTCTCGTTGCCCTGGCTCACCGTCTTGAGGGTCAGGCTCTTTGCCGAGTGCTTGTTGTCGGGGGCGTTCATGTAGACCACACCCACCTCTGGAGAGTTGCACTTGATCTGCCAGTCCTCATAGCCCTCACCCCCAATTTCTGGGGCCGCGAGCTGCCGCTCAGCAATCTTCCGCTTCAGCAGGCTGTTGATACCAGTGACGGTGTCTGGACGGGTGTGGGGCAGAATGATAGCATCCACGCGGTGCAGGTGCTTGGCAAATTTCCAGAAGCAGCTCTTCACGCTGTACCCTCCCCCAACAAACAGGCTGAAGTCGCTGACAGCAAAGAAGGCACAGTCTCCTTTGGCGGCCGGAAAGATGAGGACAGTCGGCTTGGTGATCTTGCACTTGATGCCTACACCCATTGTGGGCGGCTCCATCAGATCAAATGGTGATGGCACCTGAATCCTTGATCGAATGGTGTCCAGGAGGATGGAAACACCGTCTGTGTCATTCTTCACTTCCTGCAAAATAAAACAAACAGTTCTTTCAAACCTTGCAAACATTTTCCTACATCTGTGGACTTTGCATATAATGATCAAAACACTACATGAAATTCTCCAATGCAGGATGACTGAAACAATACTCATATCAACAAGGCAAGTGCCACAATGTGTCTCGCCCATTCGCGTACAAGAAATGGTACGCGAATGGGATATAACAGATTTTAAAAAAAGAGATATAACAGATAAAAAGAGATATAAAAGGGTAAAAATTTATGGCAAAAAAGAAACGTGCCATAAAAACTAAACATTTTAAAATTCATTGACCATTGCCTGTGACCTTTGACCTTGTGGTGACCATCCACTCCCAAAGGGACATCTGCCATCCAAGTTTGGTCAGAATCATGGGTCAACAAACTTTTAGAGCCCAATGTTATGTTTTTATGGCGCGTTTCTATTATGGGTCATAACTTTTGATCCATAGATCAAAAGTTATGACCCATAATAGAAATGGGCCATAAAAACTTAACACTGGGCTCTAAAAGTTTGTTGACCCATGCTTGTGACCATTGACCTTGTGGTGACCATCCACTCCCCAAGGGACACCTATCATCCAAGTTTGGTCAAAAATGGAGTTATGGATCAAAAGTTATGACCCATAATAGAAACGCGCCATAAAAACTTAACATTGGGCCCTAAAGTTCATTGACCCCTGCCTGTGAGCTTTGACCTTGAGGTGACCTTCATATATAATGAAATGTGAAACTTTGTATAACCCCTCTTCCCTCGAAGTTTGATTGCAATTGAAGCCCAGATTAAGGAGTTATTGAAGTTTTTGCAGCGTTACGGACAGACGACGGACGGACAGATGCCGCAGGCGATCCCTTAGTCTCCTCCCCTCACATCCGGTGGGCTTGACAAAAATGGTTACCAACATCAATGCCAAATTATCATGTTAAGGAATGTAAACATTCTACAGTCATTCACCAACACTCAGATCATATCTCATGAGTTTTGGATGAAAAATACTATTGGAATTATTATACCCTGGTTACATCTAAGAAATGTCCACACGTTCACAGTATGCCACAGAAGTTGAGATATTTTCTCTCTAATGTTGAAATTCAAAGTCAAGATTCTCCTACCTCACCAGAGGCTGAAAAAGATTTGGCTGTGATACATGGATAAAAAAAGAAGAAATTAGATATATACATGTCTTCATGAGTGCTAGAGTGTGTGTGCATGTGCATGTGCGTGCTAATTTTGCTATAACACACATTTCCCATAGAAACCTGTCAGAGCATCCTCGGGACTAGTCTTTAACAGGTTAAGGGAACTTGAGTCCCTAAAGCCCAAGCTTATTTTCGATCCTCATTTCATCAGTTTATTTATTTGGTGTCTTAAGATGTCAACTGCATTTTCCGCCAATCAGTCAGAGCTGCATGCCAACCCACATGGGGAAAAAAGAAAGAAGAAGAAAAAATGTGAAACCAAATCATGCAAGCACCTGCCTGTCAACCAGAAGAGTGAGTCAACATTTTTGCTGAATGATGGTAAACTTTTCAAACAAGTAGCCTTGTTGCCTTTGTCAGGTAGCCAACCCTTTTTCCCACCTGTCATCCAGCGAGCCAAACTCGCTCACTTCCCTCATATCATGTTATGAGAAGACTTACAGATTGGGCAACAATGTTACACTGCCCAGAATAAAGTTCACATGTATTGAAAAGAAAATTGACTCCCTGTTCACGTTCACATATAATCTGCCTCCTTCTCCTTCTTTCTCTCTTTCTCTCATTTATTATATTAAATGTGTAAAAATAGGTGTGTATATAAGTAGATACACAAATCTAAAATCAAATACATACAATATATTATAAAATATATAACTTATATATAACATGGATTATATAACACATGGTTGTGTTATATAATCGCGGGGAAGTTTGTGGTAAATGGAAATGCGGTCTGTTCTTGTTGCGTCAATGCGTTGAGGCGCGTTGTGTCCATGCCACCGGCGCAGTGTGCGTGTGGTTGGCATGGGCACAACGCAACTTTTATTTTTCATGGGATAAGATGACGCACATTTAATTGATTCTTGACTTTGACTTTGACTTATGAGACAAGGGGACATGGACATAGTCTCTGCGAGCTCTTTGATGTTGAATAATCAAAATAGAATATTTGTTATTCTGTATAGGTACGCATGAGGATGATACATGCATGGGCAGACTGAGACTGTTTGATTTGTTCAATAAAATCTATGCAACGTCAACTGGAGACTGTCAGTGTCATCATTAATCCAGCTTACAACAGTAATCTCTAATCATTTGGCAATTAAGCTTCCAGACATTTGTGCCAAGTTGCCGACGAAGCTCGTAAGGGTTCCCTTTTAGTCCATGGGCCAAGACCCGAAAAATGGGTTATTGGTACCACCTGAGGTGGCAAAACCTTTTTGGTGTCATTTTGTTTGTCGGGCATAGATATGCTTATCAAGCTATGATAGCATTTCCAAATGAGTAGCTTAGTCATAATATATGAATTTTTAACCAATTTGGTCTCGTTTTTATATCCCTATACTTCTGAACTTACCGCTATACAAAGAAGAGCACTGTCTTCTGTATGTCCACAGGTGTTCTGTTGTAAACGCGGTGCGCTTAGTCTTTATTCAAGGCAGCGAAGGGAATATCCAAAGGGTTATGATGTCCACAGCTGTCACGCGGTGCGCTTAGTCTTTATGTAGAACAATGTACCGTTATCATATCTAAAGCTCCTAATAAAAGGGATTATCTATACTGTTTTTATACTACCCTCTCAATAAATACATCAGTTTTAAACAAAAATCACTCTGTTCATTTACAATATTATTTATTATAATGTATTGTAGTGTACCGGGACATTGTTTTTGCATTATCTTTCATTGTTGGATGGAAATAAAGCGACATTGGCGTGGTGTTAGCGTTTTCACCATGGCGTTTTTACTGGAAAATGATAAATAATTGAAAAATACGGTAAAATTCACGAGGAATTGCTTTTGTTGTTGTTGCTGTTTTTAGATAAAGGGATATACACTGTATCATAAGCTTTGGATATTTCCTTCGCCGTCTTGAATAAAGACTAAGCGCTGTGGACATCATATCCTTTAGATATTCCCCTCGCTGCCTTGAATGAAGACTAAGCGCACCACGTTTACAACAGAACACCTGTGAACATACAGAAGACAGTGCTCTTCTTTGTATAGCGGTTAGTCTCGATTCAGAAGTATAGGGCTTTAACAACGAGACCATATTGGTTAAAAATTCATTTATTATGACTAAGCTACTCATTTGGAAATGCTATCATAGCTTGATAAGCATATCTATGTCCGACAAACAAAATGACACCAAAAAGGTTTTGCCACCTCAGGTGGTACCAATATCTGGCCTGGCCCATGGACTATTTAGGTGTGTTCAGGAGGGCAGTGTTTTAAATTGATTCTTTTTCTCAGTTTCTCTTAGTCAAAATTTAGAGGGTGAATTGCAGTAGCACAAGCACTGACGGATTTTCTGCACAATTGTTTTCATTTTATGTCTGCATGTGTGTAATGTTCCAGAACCATATTGTGGCACTTCTTTAACTCATTGAGGGCGGGCTGATTTTGCTACAACACGCATTTTCCATAGACACTTGCCGGAATATACCCGGGACTTGTCTTCAACAGGTTAAAGTGAATCTGTACGGACATGCACACAACTCAGCAAATTAACACTTTATTCATCTTTATAATATACAAAAGGGAAATGTGTGTTTATACTGTAGGCTAGCCGATGACCTCACCTGTGGATTGATGGCAAGATTGAGACTCTTGCTGAAGGGTTGCTTGGTAACCGCAGCTGCGGACCAGTGGCATCCAGACAGGCACAGTGTCTGCTTCTCATCCTGCGAGACCTGCATCGAGGAGGAGGAACAAATGTGACATTTAGTGCACTTAATTCAGTCGGCATTCACATTACTCAATACACACAGACTCTTTGAAAGTAGCAGAACTCTTTCAGTAGAATCTCGCAGACAATCAACAAGAAAATCTGAAGGATTGCACCACTGATAAACATCTCCTGACTAACTGCATCTTGACTATACTGCAAGATTTGAGTGAGTTAAATCACAAATATTGAGCACTTGTAAATTCATTCAAAATGCACTGAATTCTTTCATAGCTCCTATTTCAGTAAAGGAGTCATTTGTGACCCGCTACAACAAAAGGATCCTAAAATCGCTGACGGCTGAGCGGAGAAAAACAAGTTAGAAGTCACATCACCAAAATTGGTCAAAATTATCGGATTTCTGTTTTTGGCATAATTTTGTAGTCTAATGTTTTGTCTATCATCTGCCAAAATTTCGAAGCTAAATGATCAAAGGAAAGGCAAAAAATCAGAGTTTTTCTGGGCCTTGATTTTCTGACTTTCAACGTAAACAGAAACGTGTCCGAAGATTTGGGTGTAGCGCTGCAGCTAGACTCCGCCCCTAGCAACGAGGGAGTGATCTTGTTGGTCAGTGCGTGGCATCCTGATTACTGATTGGTCATGCGTAGACTGCTGGCGCTAAGCTTGAATGAACATCGTGGAGGTTACTAAGAGCATACCTTCTATTGTCAAGCGGTGAAAACTGTCTCCTCCCCTTGATCATAATAGCATTGGAAGGAAACCTTTGAAGGCGTTTTTCTCGAAACTCTGATTTCCTCAACCACTTGAAATGCGCTAATAAAATCATCGATATCTCCGCAACTGAGTACTTTCATGAGTTGTGTTATATATGAAATTAAAGTAGAAGAGTAGGGGAATTATGTCATGCCATTTTCAGAAAATTGTC
Source organism: Diadema setosum (assembly GCF_964275005.1). Classification (NCBI taxonomy): domain Eukaryota; kingdom Metazoa; phylum Echinodermata; class Echinoidea; order Diadematoida; family Diadematidae; genus Diadema; species Diadema setosum. The sequence continues at coordinate 3,355,446 of NC_092691.1, read as the reverse complement.
CTCCCCCGAATTAAGGATCCTTTTGTTGTAGCGGGTCACATTTGGTCTAACATTTGGCAGATGTCATTTTGTTGCTGGCTTGTTTTGGGTGGTACAGGGGAAGAGTTGTTTTTTTCCATGTCACATGCAAGAATGAAACCACTGAACACTACTTGAGCTTATGCCACACATCTCAATTTCAAGAAGCGTTTTGATCACTTCAAGTTGAAACAGAGGTGCAAATGTGATTGTTTTCAGGACACCTTGTGCCATCAAGGTGCGCCACAATGTCAGGTGGTGGTGTCATCACATAGTGAGCATCGTTTTCACCCCCGTGCCAAGAACACTGTGACAGTCACTTCCTTACGGGGGGGGGGGGGGGGGGGGGGGGGGGAAGGGAAATCTCCCCTCAATACCTGACATCAACTCCCAATCTCCCCACCCAACCCCACCCCTCCACCTCTTGTTTGGTCCCTGGTCCCTACAGGCAGCTGCCAAAGCCTCAAAAACTTCACACCTGCTGAAGCTGCCAGCTCTTTTGCTCAATAGACTCGTAAAATGTTGGAGCCATGCATCAACATTTGAGCACCTACTCTCTGTTAGTCTAATTCAATGAATCTGGGGGGGGAAAAAAATCTTCACTTTTGTTTTCTTTTGAGGAAGTGATTATGTTTTGCATTTTCAAATAAAAGGCCTCAAAGTTTGTATTCTCCCTTTTTGTGTTGAATCTGTGTTTTGACACAAATGGCTGCACACCATGTAATTGCTGACTTGAGTTCTCCTTGACATGAATCAGAGTAATTAACAGATTTCTCTCAAGCTTTCCTGTTTGCCGCTACACTCCCTGCTCAAAACAAGTGCAAGGACACTATTCCTTCCAAAGTTGATTCAATTTCCCATAGCTGCATATTTTGCTTTCTGAATGTATTGTTTGTCGTTCTACTGTAAAAGTGGATATTTCTGTGTCAGTAATTTTTTGTTCCACATCGCCAAAATTTCCACTTTTAAAGTATCACATTTCAAATACAGACTTCACAATGCACAGTTTAAAACTTTACATGCATCTTTTCCATTTTAGCAAACACAATCAACAGAATTCTTTAGATAATGCAACGTATATTTTGGCAGAATAATACTTCTAAATTGTCAACCAAAAGAGACAATGATGACAACATTTTCTTTTTCATGTGAAGTGTTATCAAAGACTAAAGTGAATGGATGTTTTTCTCAATGTGTTTGATCAAAATCCTGGTAACTTTCTTGGCAGGCAGTGAGCATTTTGTATCAGCTCTACTCTGAAGACTTTATGGCCCGAATTCACAAAGGTGGTACAATCTTTATTCATGGTTTAAACCATGGACAAACGTATGGGGCGCCAAGTGTCGCATGGCTTATTTCATTATAAAATAAGTCATTTCGTCGACGAAATGACTAATTTTGTTTATTTCGTAACGAAATAGGCCATGCGACACTTGGCGCCCCATACAAAACTACAGTCTTTGTCCATGGTTTAAACCAAGGACAAAGATTGTACCACCTTTGTGAATTCGGGCCTATGAGTTAACCATGTACACATTTATGCATGTTTATAATACAGTTGTAGTATGAAGGTATCCTATGTATGTATAAATATATAAACATATTTGGAGGCATCCCTCAAAAAAAAAAAAAAAAAAAGTAGTGGCTCAAAATAACAGGAAACATAACAATCCATCTTTAATTCTAAGTGCCCAATCATGCCACCAAAAGACAGCCTTTGTATGGAAATCTGGTGGCCCGACATCAATTTTTACTGGCCCTGGGCCCGGGCCACTGCTAATGTAGAACCCTGTATATACAGATGTAAGTAGTTTGTGAAAGGACATTTCCCAGTCAATGTAGTAATACATCTCTCTGTGCCCAATCACCTAGATCTGTGCAAGTGATTGACAAATTGCCCTACATCGACATAAATAAGCACTGAATTGATCAGTGTTTTAGTAGTAGCCATGATACAAGAAATCATGGGCGTACATACTCGAGCAGGATTCGAACCTACAACCTCCTGATCTTTTGGACAGGCGTCATCTTCACTAGACCACCGAGCTTCTGCCTGACAGCTAGTGTTGGTTCTAATTCTAATAGCATGCAGCGGGTACTGCATAATTCAGGGGTCACACTTAACTTTTTTTTAACTAGCCAGGCGGACTACTTAGAATCAATTTTGACACTGAAGCAATATTTGGGCTAGCCAGACGGACTAGTAACTTCAGAATTTTACAATTTTCAGCTAGTCCGACGTGATTTTGGGTGGCCATTGGCCAGTGGACCATCGCCAATTTCGAACCCTGTAATTATTCAAATTCATGAAATTCTTCCGTCAAGATGCATTTCATGAATTCGAACACCTAGATCTAATTGCCCAGTATTTTCATCAGCATTTATTCATCCATTCTAACTTGACGTTGTTCAAAGGTTTGTTAGCCCACTCAGGTGCTGTAATACTCCTCAGTCCAACAGGAAGGCCATAATGACTTGATAGAATTAATGGGATTATATAATCTCTATCAACTGACAATTAGTTTTCAGACATCTTCACCAAACCACAAAGAAAGCACTCCAGTGCGCCTGCCATGGCAAACAAAGCACAAAGTGTTAATCTTTGATCCCCATGAGCCATCTCTTGTCAAGAAAAGGAATGAAAAAGATAAATACTCCCACATCCACTATCAGAGCAAACATAGACATATAATTTCTTTCTTTTTTTTTATCATACAATCTTCGGCATGCCTAGACCGCCACTCACCTACGTGGGGTTACTGGGTGTCCCCAAGCTCACCATAGACAAAGACAGAGATGAAAAGATGAGCCCTTAGCGTGAATGCGGGATGGATTTCAAATATTGAATTTAGATCCACAATCACGCCATCCAGCTAAGACTGTGTCAAAGTCTACACCAATATGACCATCTTTGGCCCCCTCCCTCCCCCTAACCAAAGAGCTTCTGGACCTAAAAGCAAACAACCAACATGAGTCAACACTCTGATAGTGGGGGAGGGGGGGGGGAGGGGTGGCTTTGTATGAATAAAACCTGTCATTTCTATTTACTGGTGTATAATATCTCAACAGAATACACATAGATAGCTGTCTTAATCAAGGGTTAATCGTTACTGTGCCAGGTAAGTTTTCAGCAAGTGTCAAGGTGGCAAGCCTCCAGTGCCAGAGTTACATTCACTTAAAACCCGTTGAGGATGGACCGATTCTGCAACAACACACATTTCCCATAGACATTTGCCCGTGTATACTCGGGACTCGTCCTCAACGAGTTAAGAATGAAAGAATTTGGATTCCAGTATAAATCATATGCAGGTGAGGGGTTAATGTGCACATGCAGTGCAAATATAGAATCAAAGTCTATATGTATACTTTGTGTGGCTAGTGGCTGTTCCTTGTCAAGATACAATAGCCCCTTAACCCCTTTTGTGCCAAGGCACTTGGATAACTTACCAAGCCTTTTCACCAGCATCAAGTAACACAGTGGACTCCCAGTATAACAAAGTCCTCGGGACCGGCGGTTTTCTTTCGTTATATCGAAATTTCCATTATAACCGAACAAATACGCAATAAAAATACATTGAGTGGATAATCTTGCGACCTGAATTTTTACTTTGTTGTAACCGGAATTTTGTTGTAATCATGTTCGTTATAACGGGAGTGCACTGTACATCCGAACTTGACCGAGTTGTAAAGTTAGCAAGCCTACTCAGATGCGGCAATGTTCTTCAATTCAGCTAAGGTGACATAATACTGATAGAGATTAGGGGGATTATGTAATCTCTATTCATTGACATTTAGTCTCCAGACATCTGTTCCAATCCATGAAGAAAGGAACTCCATCAATCCCGCCAGTCAGGCGAGCAAAGCAGAGTAAGGGTTATGAGGGTTATCATTGGCCAAAAATAAAAAAGCAATGCCAGACATTAAACAGACCTTATCTCTGGATTTTTTTCAAACCTCCGCTTCAACCCAACCGTTCATTTTAGCCCCATATTTGTGGCATGACTCATGTCTGTACATGGCCTTGATTCCTTCAAACACAGCATGATTTTGGAAGGTGTAACAAGTAGCAAGCATGGATGGTGTCTTATATCATGCAGTAGTTTGGGATATCTTGTCTGTCATGACAAAGGTAGGTGCAAAAACTAAAAAATCAGATTAGACCAAGTTTATGGCTTTCTACTAATGTCATAACAGAAAAAAAATTGAAATGATCTCAGCATTTTTCTCATACACCATAAAATACAATAGGCACTAGCTAAAAGTTTACAAGGTAGTGATTATCACTGCACTTTTTTGTGTGTTTTTTTTTCCGTGAAAAGTTGTTTGCAAGACATCAAGTACCCACACTTTACTGATATCAAAACTCACAATGTTCAATGATTGCAATTTGCATCTGTGCATCTTTGGGGATGGAATAGACTGTGTATGTCAGTTCAAGCTAACTATAGTTCCAGCACTGTAAAAGTTAAAAGGTTATTCCTGTTTTGTTTTGGTGTTCTTATTTACTTTTGTTTTCAAACATGCCTAAATTGAAGGCATTAAGGATTAAAAAAAAAAATGGTATCAATTGCCTAAGTGCTAAGGGATGCAAGCTAGAAAGTATTGTACTTCAGCTGAAATTTTTGCATAGATACTTTTGCAAATTGCTACTTGTCAGACAGTTTTGCATGTTATCATGTTTGCAATGGGGAGGGTCTAGATATTGTGACATTACCTTTCATGTTATAAATTAGAATAAGTAACAAGTAATGATAGTAGAACTGAAATGTTTTTCCTTGTAAATTCCTTGTATATAAACCAGTAGTGTGTTCTGCATTCAAAGTACTGTAATAGCGTGTTGTTATATGCCAGATATCACCACATCGTGGTCCACACAGCATGCTAGACCTATAGTAATTAACCCATTGAAGACGGTTTAATTTTGCTGCAACACGCATTTCCCATACACGCTTGCCCATTACACTTGGGACTCATCCTCAACGGGTTAATAGCTGCACACGATCCAGCTCTGACATTGCTTGATTTCATTTTTCTTTGAAGATATGCTATTCATGCACATTGTTGTTTTTGCATGATTTTCGTATTTGTGCCTTGTCATTTTCACTGTTCAAAGGCAATTCATGAAATTCATGAAAGTAAAACCACTGCAAAAATGTCAGCTTGGACAGTAGTCAGAATTATTCCTGGAAGCTGGAAGACATGCTGTTTGTGGCATCCGTAACCCCCCCTTCTTTGAGCTGTTGCGGTGGTGTTTGGGCTGTGTGTTTGATGTCCTGCAGATGTGGATCACTTTGTTGCAGTCTAGTTTAGTGGTGTACATTTGTACCTGGTTATAAAACTATACAGACATTAAACTCTCTGTTCATTGCTTTTAATATCACTCTAGTTTTTTAATAGAATGTAAATGTTGGATGGACAAATTTACATTCTAACTGATTCTTTGCTGTCAACGGCTCTTCTTTCATTTCCCTCCTACATCATCTCCTAACCAAACCCTGACCTGGCTACATTTCCAACTTAATGTACCTTACATTAACCCATTGCGGACAGACTGATTTTGCTACAACACGCATTTCCCATAGACGCCTGTCTGAGTATACTTGGGACTCGTCCTCAACGGGTTAAAGTGAGTGACTATAAGGGTGGTGAAATTTGAGAGTGGTTCTGCTCTCAGCAAACAATAAGGACAAAAATATCTCTGTTTTCTTCCAAGTCTGTCTCTTTCAAGACTGCCGAAAAGTCAAAGTACTATAAGAACGGATGTTTTCGTGCAGGCCATTTTTCACGCTAGGCAGGGAAAGAGGAATTTCATTTTACCCTGCCCAGCGATTCCTCAGAATCAAGACAGTTATCAACACTGGTACATCGAACATGCCAAAATATCTGCGTGCTTTTATTTTTGAGCTGGTTTCTGGTGGCACAAGGTGCACAAAAATTTCAACTTCCACAGTATCTCCTCCTTTGCTCTTGCATCAGCAGACAATCTCCTGCAGCAGATGGTTGACCTCCTTCCCTAAAAGATGTACCTTGAGCAGGGCGGCATCCACATCGGACTCGCTGAAGACTTCGGATATGTCGTGCAGGGTGTAGGTGTCGTCGTTGAGGACCCAGTCCCCCGTCCCCTCCATGGAATGACCGCCGAAGACCACATGCTTGTTGGCTGCAGAGTGCAGGAGGACGCTGCGCAGCTCCTGAGACAACTGCTCCGTCGACGGGTTGATCAGCACGACAACACCCAGGTGTGTCCCAGAATGAGCAAAGCTAACATGAACTGGAAAGAGACGGAGGGAAAAAAGAAAAAGCAAAAAAAAAAAAAAATTAATTTAATTCTGAAGTGAGATTTATATTCTTAGCCAGTGACATGAATTGTTTGTTTAAAAAGAAAGATATCTGCAAATTGACTTCACTACAGTGGACTCCCGTTATTGAACAAAGTCCTCAGAACAGGCAGTTTTCTTTCGATATATCACAATTTTTTTTTATAACCGAACGTATGAATAATAAAAATACATAGAGTGGATAATGTTGTGGCCTGAATTCTTATTTCGGTGTAACCAGTATTTCATTATAACTGTGTTCATTATAATGGGAGTGCACATGTATATTGCCATCACATTTACATACCTTCTTAATCTGTGTTCTGTTGATAAATTAACAACATTTGAGCAAGTGAGTCACATGACTGTGCACATATTTCACACTGCACATACTTTATAGCGGTAATAAATAAATGTGGCATAGAGAGTTCTAGATAAATTCTGAATTCAATGGAATTGAAATTTGGTTAGATTAATACATTTTAAAGGGATGGTACAGTATTGGTGGAGATGAGAATTGGGCTTTTAACTTTTTGCGAGATACCAAGAAAACACTGATGATATAGTACAGAGCATACCATTTTAAGAGGAATTCAAACTTTATTTGATGAAAATCGGGTTTGGAATGACTGAAACATCCGAAAACAAAGTAAGACAAAGCGATCGTAATGAAGTGTGGGTCCCACACTTTATTAGAATCGCTCTTTTTTGGATATCTCAGCCATTTAAAAACCAATTTTCATCAAATAAATGTTGAATTCCTCATAGAATTATATGCTCCTTCATATTTCATAAGAGGTTTCTCATTATTTCTCAAAAAAAAAAAATGTTAGAAACCTGAAGTTAGGTCTCAACCAAAACTGTATGATCCCTTTAACTAATTGTGCTTGCTAGTGAATTTTCATTTTGTTGCAGGGGGGGGGGGGGAACAGGGATGAGCTCCATGATGAGTGAGGCACAAAGTGAAATTGGCTCATCAAATTTAAGGAGAAACACTCGACTTTACAGTTTAAAATATTGTGCAAACATCGAATCTTGATAGCAATGAACTGAATACTTTCAAGACGATTCACTCCTGTTCTCCAACCATCACCCATTTGAATGGCATTGCAGTAAAAAGCAATAATGTACATCCTTTCCTTTACGACAGATGTGAAGGCTACATAATCGGCACACTATCTGATGACATATGTTCTGACTATACACGATGGCCGATGCACATTCCAACGAGGCATCATCGGCACGACCGTTGTGTTATCACTTCCGGTTTCTTTTGCTACTCAAGGGTTGCCCTGCGTCACATATACAGTAAACATGCACATAATATCAATGCAATGATTGGGACTCTTTTCTATTTCTCTCTGTGTGACTACATTGCAGCTTTCATAGGCTAAAACTGTGATGGCTCCCTTCATCTTTCGTTCAAAAGCGCTATCTCACCGCCCCCCCCCCCCCAAGGGAATACGCACATCGATCACACCTACACATTCTTGCTAAAGAGCTGTGCACGAGACAAGACAGAAAAGAGAAAATTTCTCCGCCCAGACTCAGTGTAGGGAATAGCAACAGACGAGCCAGCCGCAGAGCAGGAGGGAAAAAAAAAACCTGATAATGCCCCCCCCCCCCCCACCTCATTATGAGGAAGGCCGCACTCATCTCATCCAGCATCCGTCACACACGTACAGCATTAATGCTACCAGTTATATTCTGTATATAATATACGCCGCATGTGTGGTCACATTGCCCATTGAGGGGCGGGTCGAAATGTTATGCAGCAGGCTTCACTGTCCCCTCATCCTATTCTTTATAGCAGCGTGGTTCGCCATTCAGAAGGACGTGTGCAATTACACACATATTTATTGTGGACACAATACTTCAATGTCACCCATACTGTATGTGCCATTCATATTTTCCAAATCTATGTACAAATTCACTGGATATGTACACATGAGACATAGACAGATGTATGAAACAAACATATCATTCTGGACAATAGTGACTCACACCTCATCTATCTTGTCAATACCACTGGTGATGTGTCTGTAATATACATGGTAACACTAATTTTGGCAGCTTGAAACGGCAGTCATAGGAGAGTTATAGTGCAGAATGTATAATTTGAAGGTTTTATCGCATATGAAAAGTTTAATTGCTAAATGACTTAACTCCCTTTTCGTTAATATGAGATATTTGCAATTATTAAGTGCTATGAAATAAACAAAATGATGAAAAATACAGGATTTTTTAATCATAGCATCAAGAATATTCCTTGTTATGTATCAAGTGATGACTCACTAGGAAGGTTATATTTTGCTCTTTCTGATGATGGATTTACTTTAAGCTGTTGAGGCTGAACATATTTTGCTACAAGATGCATTTCTCATGGTTGCCTGTCTGAGTATACACAGGACTAGTCTTCAACGTGTTAAAATGTTTGAAAATGGTGCTTAACCCATTTTGTGATCAATCTGTTCATATTGTAAATCCACTTCTGTGCAACTCTGATGTAAGTCCTAAAATTTCCACGTGCCATGCTAGAGTTACAAAAAATGCTCCCTTCTACCATCTATAAGTCAAATGTCAATGTGCTTCAACTGCCCTTGAGATTAGTTCTATTCCAATCCCTCTTTGAATGCTCCCTTTATTGGACCATGCCCTTTTCCACCACATTACCCATAATATCCACTTTGACAAGTTCTTCCGTCGCCACTGGTGGTGGCGCATTATCTCATGCATTGCCACTGAATACGTAATAACGATGCAGTCCGCCAGCTTGTCAACGCCTCGGAAGACAATTCATCAGAAAAAATTCATCAAGTCCAATTGACCTTGCGATTACACTCTCAAAGGTCAAATATACTGTTAGCCTTGTCGACCAGAATTTTCCTTCCATCGAGCTCATAATATTGCAAAATGAAATTTCAAATCAAATCCATCACATGACTTGTGACAGTGACTGACAAAAATGTAAAACTTGAAATAAAATGACATCCTCTTGTGTTCACCTAATTAATGCAAAACCATTTTATTATGAAAAATATGCACTGAATCTATTCATATTTCTCTACAACTTATCTACCACTCGATACTGAACCTCCTGCATGGAATCTATATTCTCATTTAAAACTGCAATGGAAAAAAAATGATTAGGTTTATTGCTTTTCAACTATGCCAGCATCTTTGATCACAAGAACCTAAATGAAGTCTGAAAATATTGGCACTTCTTTCCTGCCATGCTCGTATCCAGGCATTCAATGGGTGAATATGCCAGAGTCATAGAAAGCTTTTGTGGCACACTTTTACCACAAATTTGCCTCCCCCCAACCCCCCCCCCCCCCCCCAGCTAATGTAATACCTAACTACCCAGCTTCACAAAACAGTCCCGGAGCTCACAACAGTTTCTAGGCCAATGGAGAGATGCGATGTGCTACAATCAATAAAATTCCTTTAATATGATTCATCGTGTCATATGGGCTGGAAACTCCCCTCCACGCCACTATCCTCCCCCCCCCCCCCCCCTTAACATCTGGTACTCTGTTAAAACATTTGATTGATTTTATGGACAGTCGGGAGCTCTTGGTATGGGAAATCATCATCTATAAGATGCTTAGTATATGTGAAACAGGACATAATGAATTACAGACAATTAAATTTGAAAGAGGCTGCATAATTTCGATTCAAAGTAGGTGTTGCTTTTAACGTCGTACTTGATATCATAATATGGACAATTTGAACCATTAATGTGGTAGTTGACTATATGATTACTGTTCTTGCTTTTGGTTTTCAGCACATGCCTGACTCTGTAGTGAACACAGCAATTGTCACTGAGTAATAAATTTGTTGTAGTCTATTACAGCAGTGTGAAGACTACTCAAGATGGCTTTACTTATCCACCATAGGAGATCCATTGTGAGTTTGAAGTCAGAGCATTAAAATTGGTCAAAACTTACGAATTTCTGATTTTGATATATTATTGGAGTCTAACATGTCTTCTATCATCTGTCGAAATTTTGAAGCAAAATGATCAAAGGAAAGATTTAGAAAATAATGTTTTTCTGAGCCATGTTTTTTTGCGTTTCAACGAAGCAGAAACTGGTTCCAAAATTTGGATTGAGCGCCACAGATAGGTTCCGCCCCTAACAACGACCAGAGTGATCTCATTGGTCAGTTTGCTGCTTGCTGCTAACCGGAGCGTGAAGCTCGCACACTGACCAGTCGACTGGTGCGTGCGGGCGGGGTGCGCTATGCTCAGCCGCTTCTCACATCCTGGTCACTGATTGGTTGGTGAGGAGACCGCCGACGCTGACGTGCTTGAATTAACTCTTCTGGGGTTGCTAGGGCTTACCTTCTATTGCCCAGAGGTGAAAACTGACTTGCGTGTCCCTTGATCGCGATTGCGTCGAAAGGAAGACTTTAAGGGCGCTTTTCTCAAAACAGTGATTTTCCAGACGTCTCGACATGCTCTCTTTTAAACATTGATATCTCCACAGCCGATTATTTTTATAAAATGTGTTATATATCAATTTAAAGCAGAAAGATTAGCGGATTATATCATGCAATTTTCAAATAATCAACCTCGCGCGACTTTAGGATCATTTTGTTGTAGCGGGTCACCATTTAGAAATGCCATTGGCATTGCGTGTAAATGGATAGTGATGTTTTTTCTTAAGACCTAGAAGAGCACTTAAACATGAGACTTTCTCTGGTCTGTAGAGTAAATACTTAGTAAAAGGTATGGTAACATCACGTAGTATCATTCCTAAATGGTTTCCAGACATAAGATTTCCATCTTCATGATGACCTATACTGATGTGAAGAGGGCTGCAAATCACAAATTCTGGAAGTATTTGCTCAAAATTTGTCTTATGGATATAGGACACATTTGTCTAAAACCAAAGAGGCCCTAGTAAAAGGTGAGACATGACTTTTATTAGGACCACTTTGTTTTACTTTGTATTTTGATATCTCAGTTTCAAAACCAATTTTCATCAAATAAACTTTGAATACGTCATAGAATTGTATGCTCTTTAATATTTCATAAGTGGTTTTAATTATCTCGCAAAAAGTTAAAAACTGAATCCCCATCTCAACCAAAACAATACCATCCCTTTAACTTTCTCGCCTTTTGTGACGACATCCACAGTAAAGTCACGGGATATAAGCATCACAATGCCAAGTGTTTAATGCACCTTAACTTGAATAATGCACAAACTCATAACACAGCCAGACAGGTCTCACAGAAGAACGCCTCGGAACCTGTCTACCATGACAATCATTGCTGCGCAGAAAATGTCCTAAAATTGCAAGTACAGCAAGACAATTGCGGAATTGTATTGTATAAAACCTGCCCTGCTATTGTATAATGGTGCATCTTGTAATAGCAAGATGTATGCCATTAGGTATTGTTCTGCTTAATCCAGCTAGCTCTACTGTTGATGACATCACAACAGGAAGGGAAGATGTCCTAGGGTTGGAGCCTAGTGGGTGCAGAGAAAAAAAAGTAAAATTTAAATGACTATTAAGCATTTGAAACATGCTTGGGTCAAACAATTCCCGAATTTGTGATTTGTGCAGACCTATTCATTTCAGCAAATTCATTGTCAAGGGGCCTTTAACCCGTTGAGGATGGGCTGATTTTGCTACAACACACATTTCCCATAGACACCTGCCTGAGTATACTTAGGACTCATCCTCATTGGGTTAAAAGGACTGTTGAGATGGAAGGAAGGAAAGAAAGAAACTCAGCCATCCCTTGTCTATTACACAAAGCACTTCAAACTCCTCCCAAGTCTCAGTGTAATTTTGATGGCAATGCAAAAGGCGATAAAAGTCTAAGCGCAACTTGGACTGTACAGAGCATGATTAATATTAGAGAGAAAATCTTCATAACTGATGTTCTCTATCTGCCTAGAACCTACTGTAATATGAGGAATGTTTACGTGCATTTTAATTTCACAAATTTCGTGAGTGCAAACATTCGCAATATTAAACTGCCTACACAATATGCATTGGATGCTAGTGGTAATTCACAAAAATTTCATGCTGCGAGAAAGACCATTGGCTCCAATTCGCGAAATTTCCATGCCACGAATATATCATGTTTTACAGTATCTCTCACAGAGCACCTCTATTTTAGAAGATATGTTCTGAGGCAGGTGGGTATAACATCTTTAGTTGAGAATTAACTACTCCATGATCTTTGGAATGTGAATCCATTTGGAATAAGGATCAAGAGACATTTTTTTTTTATTTGATATCAGGGAGAGTACAAGATTTAACTTGATGTGGTTTGAGTGAAGTAGCCATTCCTATCAACAGTCCTAGACTAGAACCAGTCCTTCTCTTGGCCGCTAATATTTTATCCAAAGATACTTTTACTATCCTCTCTTCAAACTGTTCTGATCAACAATAATTCCACAAACTAACAAACAAACAAACAAAAAAGGCCTAACCGCTCTACCGTATCGTTTTGCTAAACTATCCTACTTTTTCTTTTCACCTGCAGTGTGGTTTCCACGGAGATTGCTCACAACTTCTTCTTTTTTCTTTCATTTTTTTTTTTTTTTTTTTTTTTGGGGGGGGGGGGGGGGGGGCCTGCACCGCTTGGTGATACCGCAAACTTATGATTTCTGACAGGATAGCGATGATGCTGGTCTCTGTCACAGCAGTTTAGTTCTGTGCCAAGGAGCACGTAACCTGTTTCCCCGCACTACCCATGGGACCAAATACATCTAGGTTCACCCCCAGTCTACCTACAGTTCACCTTCTGACTAACTATGGTGACTCTCAACAGCAACTTCACCGCACAGGGGGAATAGCGCAGCGTCATTTACACAGACAAAAATAGTGGGATGTTGATTGCAATCCAAATACTGAGATTTTTTTAGCCCATTCAGATGGGATAGAAATATCCTGTTATTTCGAACCAGATGATTTGTCGACCAAACTGCACATGCCTGAAATATAAAGAAATAATGACTTTTGCCCTTGTGTTCATACCCTGTTGTGACGTGTGTTTTAAATGGCGAGATAAAAAAAAACAAAAACTCAAGATTATTTGCTGCAGTGTTCAGATACATGTACTCACTGCAGCAGAAATTATTGCGATTTTTCTCAAATAATCGTGATAATTCTGAAGTAATCACAAGATTCCTAGGGATTTGGATCACACTATTCAGTGATATCTTTATGCCTGCACCAACAAAAATCTCAAGATGTGGCTCTCGATGCAAATCTTGAGATTTAGATCCCGCCAATTTGCCTAAGGGACAAATGCCAATACAGTAACATTGTCTGGTACATCCTGAGGAGGGTTTATACACAAGAATGTCCTTTCTGTGGTCTCCATTCACTGGAGTCTCTACCAGGTATAGTCTGAGTGTAATAAAAAGCGAAATATAATAATGATGAAGTACATAATTCTTGAATGCTGAATCAATGCAAAATGACAGGTTGAAGAATTCAGGAAAGTTAAAAACTCAAAACCGTTGGAGTGCACACACCACGCCCACTTCAAGCCAGTGGCAGTACCTGTCAGCCTTGCTTTAGTGTCGTAGATGTCACGATGCCAATAAAACACCTGAACTGGTACCTCTTTTAATCTTCAGACCCCCTGAATTGCTGACATACCGATGCCAATGACACTGCAACCTCAGTCTTCTGACACAAAGTGCAGACCACGGTTTCGCCACTGTGCCTGCTTGACCGCATTTTTGGGCTTTTTTCATCTGCAGAATTCCAACCAAATTCAGAACACTGAAACTTATATCATGTACACAGTATCCTAAATGACTTACATTGAAGTGCATTTCACAAAAATTATGACATAAATGTGAAGAGCGGCTCAAGTTAGCTGTGCAAAATATATATTTTTTCAGCAAACTTATGCTTTGACACTTAATATCAAAATCTGAAGTTTCTGAAGTTTTATTTCCTCAATCGATGAATGGTTCTTCTTACTTTCAATGTTATTGTTTCGATCACACTACACGATGACTCACACCTTCGTACACAGACTTAGTCTACAGAAATTGAGAGGTATGCAGCCATTGATTTTATTCTTTAGTGAGGCATTTTCTACAATTTTGTGCTGTGTGTATCAAATTTGGGGATATGAAATATATCCACCATACTAATGACATCTTTTGGGACTGAAGTCATAGTGAAGATTGTTAACCCGTTGAGGACGAGTCCCGAGTATACTCGGGCAAGTGTCTATGGGAAATGCGTGTTGTAGCAAAATCAAACCGTCCTCAACGGGTTAAGAAACTAAATTTGGTAAATCATAAGTCATGACATGATCATCAGACACAAATCATGGTAAAATGCATGTTCAGACATTAAATTTGTTGATGTTGCCTACATTTTGAATGTCTAGGTGTGGATTCCTTTCACATGGCTGCTGATGAAGCAAGAGAGCCCTGCCATTACAGCTAGACAATGCCTTGCTGAGGTGCAACACTGTTGCTGCCAATGGACTTACACCAAGGATCCAAAGATTAAATATTTATTGTCTTATCCATGAAGGCCCAATAGCTCCTTGGATCAACAAAATCAGCTCCTGACTCCATACTGAACAAATAGATCATCACATTTATCACCATTGCTATTCTATCTAAACATGAAATTACAATGGTATAGTGCTAGGGTGTTCCTAGTAATGCATACACTGACTGACTTCATATCAAGACAAAAACAGCACGGCTCCCCAAAAATGTGCAATATCTAAACACCAACAAACATTCCCCTATCCTGGAAAAGTAGATATAAAGTCTATTGTTCAATCCATGCAACATACCATATCTGTTGTGCAAATAAACAAATGCTGCGTGAGACAGGAAATATCCTTGGATAAAATGAGATTAATACGGAAAGTCACTTATCCCATCATAGAAAATGACCCTCAACTTATAACTAAATAGGAAAGGCAGTTTCAAGTTAAATTCTACCAAACATGTAATGACATATTAACCCGTTGAGGACGAGTCCCGAGTATACTCGGGCAGGTGTCTATGGGAAATGCGTGTTGTAGCAAAATCAGTCCGTCCTCAACGGGTTAAGGTATAGCACACACACTTCCATTTCCACATCAATTTGCACAAAATGCAGCCAATGTGAGAAACAAAAATAATCCTCACAATTTCTGTGATTTCAACAGAAATCCTAAGCCATCTTCATACCTTCACGTGACAAGTGTTGGTCTCACAAAAATACCAAGCCAAGTTTGACAGAAAATCACACCTTAGTAACCAATCCTATTCTGGAAAAGCAGTTTATTATTATCCATCATGACATAATTTCAGCATGAAGTAGTTGGTTCCTTGCCGGGATTGTTTGAACAAAAGCTTCCCAGAGATTTCTTCTGAGGAAGAAATCGAGATGATAAGTCATGAAATTACACTTTCCTGTCATGACTTTCAAATGAGGGGCAAAAAAAAATTACTACTAGTATTCACTATTTTATCTGGAAATGTTCCATGTGCCTAGTCCACACTATGTAAAATTCCAGATTGAATACCCAAAATTATAACCACCTGGGGGGCATAAGTACTGCAAATTTTAACAAAATCTAGGCCTCTCATGAAAGGGACTGGTGGAGTTCATTTATGGCACCTTGCAGAAATCATTTGCAATTATTAACAACTGCGGGACTTGCCAAGTTACACCCAAAAATATACTTAGAAACAAAAACAGAAGACAAACACCCATAGTCCCAGTGGCTGCCACTGAATGTAGCACATTTGGGTGGTGTCGATGGGTTGACATCTGGGCGTATTTCCCAGGGAACAACCGCACGAGTTCAAATCCAGGTCAGTTTTTGGGTCTTCCCTGGTTTGGTCTGTATGAAGTATGTGTGCGTGTGTACTTGATGGAGACTTTTGGGCGGAACTCTCATTGCATACCACATCCAGTCAGCCAACAAGTTGCAAAGCTGCAAACTGCCTTTTTCAAACTTTTTGAATACTTATTTATATCATATTCTCTGCAAGGAAAAAAAAAGGTTTTAGTTCACTGCAATAAGGCATGGGTTTCTATGCAATCCAGACAAATTTATGGTGTGTTTTTTTTTTTCATACTTTATAACTCATTCTATTATCTCCCTCTATTTGTTGTTTTAATAAAATCAAAGTATTCATTGACAGACTTCAAGAATAAGAGCCAATGGCTGACGTAAGTTCTTTGTGAAGGACAGTGAAATGACAAGAAACTAAATGAAGTAGGTAGGACAGGTGTTTTCATGAATCAAAGTGTCACACACAAGGGAAAAAAAACCCATGAAATCCCTCTATAAATGCCACACCCTAGCAAACCCCTATTCCTCGCGAGTACAATGTGAATCAGAGGCAGAAGAGCGTAACTCTGTGAAGCTAGAACAAACTTTACGCCCCTTGGCTTCTTTATGTGTCACCGGCTCGTGCATAATGTCTGATATTCTTTGATGTAACTTTGCTCCTAGTCACTTGACAGTTCCAAAGCCCTCTGTGTCATTTCACGACCTGCTGCATCCAACTTGTGGTAAAAAAATTGGGGGGGGGGGGGGAGGAAAGGTGGGGTTGCGCCAAGCATTATGTTTTAATTGCATGCTCTCACTGTACAGGCACAAAATATTGATGTGCCTGATTTGTGAATTACAGGTGGGAATTTCTTTACTTATGTGACTTTCATTTTTCTACATACAGGTATGCATACATCAGATATAGATATAGATATATATATATATAGATAGATAGATAGATAGATAGATAGATAGATAGATAGATAGATAGATAGATAGATAGATAGATTGATTGGTAGATAGATAGATAGATAGATAGATAGATAGATAGATAGATTGATTGGTAGATAGATAGATAGATAGCCAGATAGATAGATAGACAGACAGACAGATAGATAGATATATAGATGGATAGATAGATAGATAAATAGACATAGATAAATACATAGATGGATAGACAGATAGATAGATAGATAGATAGATAGATAAATAGATTGATAGAGATGTCAATATATATCAAAGTTTGTTGAGGAACTCCCCCATGTGGCAAGTGATATACCAGTCAATTTCATCTGCTCTTCGCAATCCAGCTTTCACACAACAAAGTTACCAGTATCAGCTGTTGCTATGCCAGGTAAGCCACAGGTAGGCTATAAGGCAAGCTCCTGTGGTTATTGCATTGGATAATCATTGCAAGGCGAATTATGCATATCATTAGGTCAAGTGGTCAATTGCCACTCACTCAAGAAGTCCAACCCTGTACAGTTTCATGATTCTAATCGTTCCCAAGATGGCATATTTCAATCCCTTTCCTGTGACAATCTGAAGTTATTTGGAGATATATTTGCAGAACCTTCGATATTCCCACTAAATATGTGCTGGGAACAGATTATAAAAAAAAAAAAAAAAATGCACAAAATCATCATCCCTTTCTTTAGTATTGTGTGGAAGGGAATGCTTGCAAATGTCTTTTTAAGTTGCAGATTAGCTGTTTTGCATGTGCTTTGGTTTTCGTGAAGTACATTTTTTTTTCCAGGTTATTGACTGCATTTGAAATGTGTGCTGTATTCCCATTACCTGCATCAATTCAGGCCCTAAACTGCAATGATTTTTTAAGATACATCTACATGTATGTGTAATATCCCATGAACTTGTCATTTAGAAGGCCCTGTAGGCTACATAACATACGGGTATATGTAGACATGAGGCATTAAAACACATACATCCTAAGTACCTGTGTATAACGTGTGTATACACAGTCTCCTCTTCATGCCAGCCAGCATTATGTATCCATTCACTGGGTGAGACCACCGACAGCTACAGCCTTCTCACACTCAAAATCGCTGGGATGAGCTATTTATAGCTCATGATGTCACCCGCCCAGACAAACAAGAGCTGCTGCAGCCAAAAGCCGCAACCTCCATCGTCGCGGAGACGGGGAACACTCTTCTCCAGAGCCAAGACTCGCTGAGATACACTTGTCTGCATACACAAGGAGATATGTGATGCAATTTATTTTGCACCCAACAAGGAAAAAAGGGGGATAGGTTGCAAGTTGGAGGCCCAAGACAAGGTACAACTTCAAAAATATCTTCCTAAAACCTCAGCACCCCCCTCCCACTTGATTATTCTTGTTACCGTGCAAATAATCCTGTACTCGCAATTAACCCGCTGAGGACGGTTTGATTTTACTACAACACGCATTTCCCATAGACACCTGCCCGAGTATACTCGAGACTCGTCCTCAACGGGTTAAGGATATCTCACAGGCCTCCACAGGAGCTCTACAGATTCAATTACTGATGAATTCACTGTCAGAGGTCGACAAATTTTAGCTAGTGAGATGCAGGAGGTCGTATCTCATGAATAGTAGGAGGGATTTCTACCTCGTATGCCATCAGGATGAGGCAGCTGAGGAGACAGGATTCATTCTATCATGGTTTCCTCATATATTTGTTCCTCATTGAATATTCTATATTGATTTGTATGTGAGTGTGTTTTTTTCTTCTTGTTTATTTTAACACATTTCACAGCTACAACATAGACAGTGCACATATGTCTTTCTCTTTTACAAATATTGTACACAGTTTCACTTGCCAAATGCTACATCTGGATACTGTAAAACACAACATATTCGCGGCATGAAAATTTCGCGAATTGGAGCCAACAACCTTTCTCGCGGCGTGAAATTTTCGCGAATTGCCACTGGCGTCCCATGCATATTATGTGGGCAAGAACTTTTGCATGCATTTTAATTTCACGAAAGTTGGCGCTCATGAAATTCTTTAAATCAAAATGCACACAAACATTCCTCATTTTACAGTAAATGCCTTGCAAACAGCCTTACGAAATGGCATTTTGAGACGGTAGTACTGAAAGGGTTGAACTCTGTCCCATACTGTATGAGCTGAAATTTTTATATACAGATATTTTAGCAAACTGCTCCCTCTGGGATATTTTTGTGTGATGTTAATTCTGCAGTTGCAAGGGTCTAGTAATGGACACTTCACCTTTCTCAACATAAATAACATCTAGTAACAAGTGAAAATACCAGCATTATGTATTTTTACTCGGTGATTCCTACTAGTACGTAAACAATTACTTTGTACTGTGTTCTGCAGTCGAAGTGCTGTACTCGTGTGTTTTTATGTCTCAGATATTGTTACATCATGGCCCATGCAGCACGGTGGCCCTAAATGTTTTTATCAGTTGCTTGTAATCCGGCACGGGTATGGCTTGATCTTTTAATTTCTTTATTAATTTCTTTTAAAAGAAATGATATGTTTTCACATTGTCGTTTGCAAGTGTTTTATATTTGTGCATTGTTATTTTCACAGTTCAAAGATGATTCACAAAATTTGCGAAAATAAAACCTTTAGGTTTACTGTATGAGCTGAAAATTGCATTTCTAAATGAAATTTTCAGCTCATACAGTATTTCCTCTGATTTCATGATGTATCTGTGCTGTGTTGTTGGATAAAGTTACCTAAAATAACTCCATGTTTTTGTAAACTTTGTCTCCACTAATAGTGGGCAGAGTCTGCTCTTTCTTGAAATCCTCATTTTAAAACTCCATATTCATTCCATCTGATGACAACAATACTAAGTCAAAATGTTTAGCTTCCGGAAATTATTTGGTGTCAATCATGTGGACTAAACCTGGAAAAAGCTGAAGAATGTCTCAGTGACTTTCCAGAAGGGCTAGAAGAAAAAATTGCAAAAATATTACAAAGCTAATGCATTGTGAGCAAAGCCTGTAACACGCTAATCTGTTGGTGCCTGAGGTGTCACCTACTGTATACGCCATAAACATGTATTTAGCGAGTTTAAATTTTCGCGAACCGAGACTTCCCGACGATTTCGCGGGTGGTTAAATTTGTGATCATAGAGTCCTGCACTGAATGGAGAAATGTATACGCGTACGTCATATTCATATCGGGATCAAAGTCAATATTTTTGCGTGTCTTTAATTTCGCGAATAGCAGCTGACTTGCGAATTTCGCGAAAATAAAAACCTCGCGAAACATTCGGCGTATACAGTATTTCTGCTGCTGCTGTGGTCTACCACTCTAGTAACCCTCCACAACACTTGCAACACGTGTTGCTGTTGCTGTAGTTGCTACTTCTGGGGGAATAACTATGGCACGGGAATAGACCCACATGCTATACAAGACATGCCAAACTCTACAATCACAGCAATAATGACGGCTCATCACTCAATCAATTCGTCCGTGAATGGAAAAGTGAGACAGCCCCTCATCCATGCACCACAGGGGAACAAAGGTTACCGAGTCACAGAGACATGGCACGGTGATTCATCTTCATCCCCCCAGTCCCCCTGTTACCCCCCCCCCCCCCCCCATGGCATATCAGAAAGGTGACCTTTCAGATGGTTATCTACTGCAGAGGTCAGTAAAGAAAAGAAGCATCCCAGGGGGATGTTTCATAAAGCTGTTCTTAAAGTTACAAACGACTTCATACGAGCAACTGGTGATCAGCTCTTGTGCTGAATTATTAAAATTCTGGTAAGTATAGCACATTTCTACTGATCATCAGTCGCTCATAAGTTGTTCGTAACTTTAAGAACAGCTTTATGAAACACCCCCACCCTCCCCCCCCCCCTTCTACAAGGTACACTGTAGAGAACAGAGACGAGCACCATCATACCCAGATAGCATTTCAATGCAGCAATCTTGACCCCTCTATCCACACCCCACGAGATTGAGGGCATGTGATGCAAGGTATAAAATCAATGCTCTCTTGTGTATATCTCTGTACATCCACATGTGCAAATATTGTGCAATGTGTACTATTCCTCTGAACAACAAGTTCATCAACTCGGAGCTGCCTAAAGACTTTTCTGTGCCAGGGACTTTCAGACACCTTTTCACAAAGGTCTGAATTTTAAACTTAGTGTAGGTTTATGCAAATTTCTTTTGTGGAAATGTGTGAAAGATATCATGTTTAGTCCCAAAGACTTTTACCCAGTAAAAAGAACTGAAAGAAAAAAAAAAAACCTCCAGGAACCAATCTGAATTCCTTTTTTATGTTAATTCTACACTTTCTCAATACCATGTGCTTAATCAAATAATGCCCCCTAAAGCATGTTTTTCACGTATTTCATGTTTAAAGGCACACTGACCCTTCCATGGTTTCAAGATTTTCAAGATATCACATTTGATGCTAATAAGTAGGTTTGTTGCACCACAAAACATCCTACCATATAAAATTTTCGCAATAGAGCCTAAAATATAAGGAGATATCGGTATTTTTCTTAATAAACCAAAACTGTAGATGGTTTAGTCTGGAAACATTTTGATTATATCTACTGTTCACATCTTGTATATCTAACATTACTTAACATCAATTTTACTGATTGAAATTTTTACAGTGGTTGTATCTATCCCTAACTCATATATTAGAACTATATTAAAGCATTAATGTTTGGTTTTTGTTTTATCAGCAAATGGTAAATTATGGCTTTAACTGCCTAAGGCTCAACCCTACACCCTTAAAAAGGACAATACAACGCCCAGACCATCTTTCCTGTGAGGACAGTTTCATGCACCACAGGGAAGTTTTCAGTTAACCCGTTGAGGACGGACTGATTTTGCTAAATCACGCATTTCCCATAGACCCCTGCCCAAGTATACTCTGGACTCGTTCTCAACAGGTTAATCAACAATTATAAAACACAATCTTTCTGAATTTCCCTGGTGATTTCCATCTTACAGAATGCAAAAAGAGCAAAATGTGGTTTGAAATAGTGAGGAGCGATCCGTGGATCAATGATTTATCCTATGAATTTGAAATCAACAGCCTATGGCTTTTCCACATACAGAGTAGTGGACACAATGAAATCAATTTTTCAATGACCCATGCCCGATTGAATTACGGACACACGCATTGCACCGATTCAACCACCGTGAAATTTTCCATGATTAACTCAAGGACAACCAATTACATCAGGGAGCAGAGAGAATCCTCTGGTTCTAAACCAACTAAACCAAAGACAATTTAAAGGCGTAATTTACCATTTGCAGATGAGACAAAAACCCAGCATTAGTGCTTTAGATAGTTCTAAAATATGAGTTAGGGATAGAAACAACCACTGAAAAAAAAAATTGAATCCGTATAATCAATGTCAAGTATTGTTAATACACAAAATGTGAACAATAGTTATAATAGAAATGTTTCCAAACTAAACCATCTACAGTTATGGTTTATTGAGAAAAATACTGATATCTCTTTATATTTTAGGCTTTATTGCGAAAATTTTGTATGGTAGTATGTTTTGTGATACAACAGACCTATAATGCATCATATGTGATATCTTGAATTTTTTTTTTAATCACTGCTCCTGAAGGTAAACTGGACATTTAAAGGGAAGATAAACCCTAAGAGCAATGTGGATTGAGTGAAAGCAGCAACATTAGTAGAACGCATCAGTGAAAGTTTGAAGAAAATCGGACAATCGATGCAAAAGTTATGAATTTTTAAAGTTTTAGTGTTGGAACCGCTGGATGAGGAGACTACTAGAAGTTATGACGTATGAGTGGACAACAATACAAAGAAAATGTAAAGAAAATGCTACAAAAATCAATTTTTCATGAAAATTACAAATTCCGTCAACTTGATACTGACATATGTTAAGGGTAGCAATTATTCCCCCTGCTTTCTGAAAGCGGTTAGTCAAGTGTTCTTTCATAATGCTAAAAAAATGAATTTTTGTTGAATTTCCTTTATATTTTCTTTGTATTGTTGTCCTCTCATACGTCATAACCTCTAGTAGTCTCCTCATCCAGCGGTTCCAACACTAAAACTTTAAAAATTCATAACTTTTGCAACGATTGTCTGATTTTCTTCAAACTTTCACTGATGTGTTCTACTAATGTTGCTGCTTTCACTCAATCCACATTGCTCTTTTGGTTTATCTTCCCTTTAAGCAAAATCACACATTCAGTAGGGGGGAATAACATATGCATGAATGCACCTAACCCTTTGTATGCTTTGAGTGCTAGTTAATACAGAAAGTTTTAGTATTGTACACACTGCTCAAAGTCCCCAGTACAGAAAGGGTTAAATGTATGTGTGTGTTGTGTATGTGTAAATATATACATATAAATATATGTATGTTATGTGTGTGTGTGTGTGTGTGTGTGTGTGTGTGTATGAATGTATATATAAATATATCATTATATTTATATATCATATAACTACTAACGAACATATACATACATGAGATATATGTTTTGATCACTATCAGCATTAGATGATAACATGTTGAAATGATTGGAAGAGAATATGTGACCCCCTACAGTAAAAGGATCTGAAAGTCGGAAGAGGACAATTTTCTAAAAATGGCATGACATTATTCCCTTTCTCTTCTCCTTTAATTTCATATATAGCACAACTCATGAAAGTACTTGTTTGCAGAGATATCAATGATTTTATTAGCGCATGTCAAGTGGCTGAGGAAATAAGAGTTTCGAGAAAAACGCCTTCAAAGTTTTGTTCTGACGCTATCATGATCAAGGGGAGGCGAGCCAGTTTTCACCGCGTGACATTAGAAGGCATGCTCCTAGCGACCTCCGCGATGTTCATTCAAGCTTAGCGCCAGCAGTCTACGCCCGACCAATCAATAATCAGGATGCCATGCACTGACGAATAAGATCACTCCCTCGTTGCTAGGGGCGGAGTCTAGCTGTGGCGCTAAATCCAAATCTTTGGACACGTTTCTGTTACGTTGAAAGTCGGAAAATCATTTCTTGCCTTTCCTTTGATCATTTCTAAAAAAAACTTTAAAATTTTGGCAGATGATGGAAAAAACATCAGACTACAAAATTATGCCAAAAACAGAAATCCGATTGTTTTGACCAGTTTTGATGATGTGACTTCAAACTCAATTTTCTCAGCTTAGCCATCAGCGACTTTAGGATCCTTTTGTTGTAGCGGGTCACATACATGTATATCTCTGGCCCACATCCTAGATTCTATCATCAGATTGCTCTTCAATGACCAGGATGCTTTCATCACTCACTCATTTAAATCCAAATCGCCATAAACTACCATTTGTGGTGGGATATTGTAGGGCACACTGAGATCGCCTGAAATGTGAGATCACTCCATGGGCTTAACAGCAAAAAGGCATTAACTCCACTGACTTGGCAGTGTGTGAATAACCCTCTGGTTCTAAACCAACTATTCAGTGATAATAAAAGTTTGAGACTCTAGAAAAAACTCTCCAAAGGAGAAGGTTGGACTTGCCTTTCAGCATTTTTATTTACAACCACTTCTAAAAACTACCATCTCTATGTTGTTCCTTTAGCACATGAGATGTGTATAAATGAGGATTGGTCTTTGGTGGGGGGGGGGGGGGGGGGCATTCCATCCAAAGTTAGACCTTTTACAAACCTAGGCCAGACTTTCGCTGCTCAGCTTCAGCCAGCGACTTCAGAACCTCGTTGTATTCAACAGCATCACCGTCAATGTTCCAGTTCTTGAGACCTACGCAGAGAAAAGAAAAGACGAGAGAGAAAACAAATTAACTTCTTTTTCCAGTCTGTGGTATTATCAGGTAGAAAAAAAACAACAACAAAAATGCATAATATTCAGATGTGATGAATTGAAATGAGACAGTATAATGCCTTATCAATCATGCAGAAAACATGTATCATATAACATCATAAATTTTCGCACTTAAGACTGCATATCAAAGACAAAAGTGCAAATTCAGGATTTAAACAAAATAAAAATTTCATCAGGTTACCTATTTACTTAGTTTTCACCCTGGAATTAGTAGTTCTATTAACTCTTTATGTGCCACTTTCGCACGTCCGACTCAGTCGACGGCGTGCCAACTTCGCATATTCTGCTCAACAAACAAAGCCGCCAAAACCGATCGATAAATCGCTAATCCCGCGGTACAATGAAAGCGTTTCTCGCGCTTTTGTTCCTCTCACAGACGGCTTGCACCCTATGTGGTGATTCACTACCAAGCGGTGTTTCAAACTAGATTTGCATGTGCATTCTAAGTTTCTGCCACGGTTTTATGTGCAAAAGTCATGCCTTCACAGTAGTGTAGCAAACTGGTCATTCAAAAGAAAAATTGAAATAGATTTGTCATACAATCTAAATCGAAGCAAAGTTTGGCATTCCTCTAAACTTTGCTCACCATTATGTCCAGCTCAACAGAAATTTGTAGAAGTTATACAAATTGGGAAAACAGAATTCTTTCTCAAAGCATGTCTACCTCGGTGTCCCAGAATAACGTGGCACGCAGGGGGTTTCCACCATGGCACATAAAGAGTTAACTGCTCTTCTCCTATTCATATGTTTTATACGTGATCATAATATCATTAATACATTGAAAGTTACTTACTGGTCACACATACGATCAGCTAAGTTCAGTGGCACTTTAAAGTAAAAGATATGTCACAACAAAGCTGAACACAGAGAGTGCATTCCTATCAAAAAGTGAAAGTGAACAATGGGACTGCCCTGGCCTTGTGCAATTCACCGGTGAGGTTACCTTCCGATTCCAAAAGGAACCAACAACCTCCCTTCCTGAGAAAGGTAGTCCAGAATATTGATGCTGATAACCTTGAATGATTACTCCATTTCTCAACAAGCTCAAGAAAGGGGAAAAGATCCCTGTATCTAAAAACAACACAAAGCAAAGGCCACCTCATTCTTGGGTGTCAGGCAAAAGGGCAGTGTGTGTGGGTATTTCTAAACCCATGCATTAGTTCCCTCCTGTTGGGAACAAACCATTTACTGTATGAGCTCTGATATCTTGGTTAAAACACAACCTAGAAAAAAAAGGATGTGAGACTGCACACACACACACACACACACACACACACACACAAATACTAAACTATATAAAAACATTCTCTTTGAGGCAACAACTGCTGGTATATTCTTGATGTAATATTTCCTTTTGATGTCAACATTAAACTGAAAAGCATGATAATGTTTCTCAGAAACAGAGAGGTCTGAAAAAAAAAATTCAAATGATGCTTCCTGCAATAAACCATGCTTGCATTACATGAGATAACTACCGGTATTGCTTACATCACATAAGATAACTACTGATACTTAAAGGGACATTCCAGGCTATTTACACAATTTCACATCACATGGTACATTAATCGATAGTGCCACGTATAGAAATGTGGAATTTATCATGGTCCTTGAGCAGATAAACCAATACTCTGCAAAAACCCATAACATAATACACTATAAAAGGATGATGACATAGGAGACTCACATGCATGTTCCAGTAATGAAGCAACATCGTTCACTTACAATACCACTTGCTATATTAGTTCACCTGTGTAGAATTCATGCATATTTTCTTTTGTTCTGCATCCATGGAAGGATTAACCCGTTGAGGATGGACTGATTTTGTTACAACACACATTTCCCATAGATACTTGCGCGAGTATACTGGAAGTGCCTTCAATAGCAGTCACTCATTTCCCTAATAAAAGCAGCCCTCTTTCTCCCTCTAATGTGTTTGACATTGCTTACAAACAGATGGGGAAGTATTCCTTTTCAGTATTTGCACGATGCTTTATTATATCTTCATACATGTAGGCCCCCGTAAGTGAATGTACAAATTGTACTATAAAGCAAGTAATATTCTCAGCATGAGATTTTTGTGAATTGGAGCCAACAGTCTTTTCTGCGGCTTGAAATATACGTGAATTGCCACTGGCATTCAATTCATATATAGTGTGCACAAGAACTTTCATGTGCATTTTAATTTCGCGAATCTCGGCTCTCGCCAAATTCACAAAATTTAAATGCACATGAACATTTCTGGTTTTACAGTATTGCAAAAAACATTTTACGCATTCATTTTCAGTTATCAGGTAAGAAAGAACAGCTGCCTACAACTAGCAGGACTTTTTCCCTGCAGACGATCACACTGTACAACGCATCATGCCACATTTAAATACATCGGCACAAGACAACACACCCCCTCCTTCACACACAGCTCAGCTCATAATTCACACTGAGTACTCCCAATCCCAATACAAGTCATCTTTTCACACACGAGAGAAGGGAAACGAGGCAGGTTTGCATGCGTATTCAAAGGAAGGAAGTGGTTTTTTGGTCTGGGCATATTGTGGAAGATACCTCAGCAAAACTATAGTTGGAATCGAGGAAATACATGCAACATGATTTGAGAACAACTTTGCACACCAAACAGAAGGAAGTGGTCGCCGCCTGGTCATATCATTTTGCCGAAATAACACCAGAAAATCTGTCTGCGGAATGCAGGAGTGTATAGGCTGTAAATGTCATCAATATGTGATCCAATGAAGCCCCTTGTCTAGAAAACATTCTTTGGAGCTGTTCATAGAAATGAACTAATTCAAACCGAGGATGCATAGTCAGCATAGACATCCTACATGATTCCATGGCCAGGGACATGTAATTGGCAGAGTTTAAAAATGGCATTTTCAACACACACAAACAAGATGTTCAAAATATTTAGAAACAAAAATACTGTAAAAATTAAAAAAAAAATGTGCAATTAGTATATTACACTGGCCTAATTTGGCAGAGCATTTCATCTGTTTATAAATTTTCAACATTTACCCCCCCCCCAAAAAAAAAAAAAAAAAAAAAACAGTATCCTTATTTTCAAGCACTTCAGGCAAACACAAAACTTACTCTAATTTCGAAACCAGAAATTGTGTCACATTTCATGTTTTGACATTCATTTATCAATGTCACAACTAGGGATAGAATGATGTGACCTTTGAACAAGCCATTTTGATATGAATTGCCACCAATAATTGTGGTGGGTAATAGGGGATATGAAAGAAGGGCTACTGTTTCTGACTGTGGGGAACACAACAAAGGGGTGGACTAATTTCAGATGGATCTCATTTCATGTTAAGGAACATGGTAGGGAGGGGAGAAGGGTGGGGAGGGGAGAAGGGTGGGGAAGGGAGAGGGGCGGGGCAACTGGTATCTTCTTCGATCTGTAGGCACATTCACAAGCGGGATGGAATGGTTAAAAGCAGCTAGCTTTTTGTCTTCCTCAACAGGGCTCTCTGCCAACTCATTCACCCGTCTTTTATCGCCGTCAGCATAAAAACCCCTTCGGATTCTTCCCTTCTCGCCCTTGAACCCACCCGATTCTGGCCCACAAGTGAAAGCGTTTCCCCAGCTGCCCGCCACATGTTCTCTAATATTAAGATAGTATACCGGGGTGCATGTTTTTAGTTAAGTACAGCTTTTGAAGGCCCGAGATACACATGGGCAGTAAACTGCCGGCAGTATTAGCCCTTGCATATTAATATCTTCATAACCAAAAAAGAAACAAAACCATGGAAAAAATAGGAGAAAGAGCTCTTTATCATGATCGACCGGTGAACATGTCTGAAAGTAAAGTCACATAGCCACCACAGTCAGTCCCATAGGAGCAGATTCAAAATGAGTTTTATTTGAATTTGAAATGTATAAATTCACAGGGGATATTGCCACATCACCACTGTGTCATCCAACTGGAACCCTAACCACAAATAATCCAAGTTCCTTTGGAATATTTGCACGATGCTTTATTATATCTTCATACATGTAGGCCCCCGTAAGTGAATGTACAAATTGTACTATAAAGCAAGTAATATTCTCAGCATGAGATTTTTGTGAATTGGAGCCAACAGTCTTTTCTGCGGCTTGAAATATACGTGAATTGCCACTGGCATTCAATTCATATATAGTGTGCACAAGAACTTTCATGTGCATTTTAATTTCGCGAATCTCGGCTCTCGCCAAATTCACAAAATTTAAATGCACATGAACATTTCTGGTTTTACAGTATTGCAAAAAACATTTTACGCATTCATTTTCAGTTATCAGGTAAGAAAGAACAGCTGCCTACAACTAGCAGGACTTTTTCCCTGCAGACGATCACACTGTACAACGCATCATGCCACATTTAAATACATCGGCACAAGACAACACACCCCCTCCTTCACACACAGCTCAGCTCATAATTCACACTGAGTACTCCCAATCCCAATACAAGTCATCTTTTCACACACGAGAGAAGGGAAACGAGGCAGGTTTGCATGCGTATTCAAAGGAAGGAAGTGGTTTTTGGTCTGGGCATATTGTGGAAGATACCTCAGCAAAACTATAGTTGGAATCGAGGAAATACATGCAACATGATTTGAGAACAACTTTGCACACCAAACAGAAGGAAGTGGTCGCCGCCTGGTCATATCATTTTGCCGAAATAACACCAGAAAATCTGTCTGCGGAATGCAGGAGTGTATAGGCTGTAAATGTCATCAATATGTGATCCAATGAAGCCCCTTGTCTAGAAAACATTCTTTGGAGCTGTTCATAGAAATGAACTAATTCAAACCGAGGATGCATAGTCAGCATAGACATCCTACATGATTCCATGGCCAGGGACATGTAATTGGCAGAGTTTAAAAATGGCATTTTCAACACACACAAACAAGATGTTCAAAATATTTAGAAACAAAAATACTGTAAAAATTAAAAAAAAAATGTGCAATTAGTATATTACACTGGCCTAATTTGGCAGAGCATTTCATCTGTTTATAAATTTTCAACATTTACCCCCCCCCCCAAAAAAAAAAAAAAAAAAAAAACAGTATCCTTATTTTCAAGCACTTCAGGCAAACACAAAACTTACTCTAATTTCGAAACCAGAAATTGTGTCACATTTCATGTTTTGACATTCATTTATCAATGTCACAACTAGGGATAGAATGATGTGACCTTTGAACAAGCCATTTTGATATGAATTGCCACCAATAATTGTGGTGGGTAATAGGGGATATGAAAGAAGGGCTACTGTTTCTGACTGTGGGGAACACAACAAAGGGGTGGACTAATTTCAGATGGATCTCATTTCATGTTAAGGAACATGGTAGGGAGGGGAGAAGGGTGGGGAGGGGAGAAGGGTGGGGAAGGGAGAGGGGCGGGGCAACTGGTATCTTCTTCGATCTGTAGGCACATTCACAAGCGGGATGGAATGGTTAAAAGCAGCTAGCTTTTTGTCTTCCTCAACAGGGCTCTCTGCCAACTCATTCACCCGTCTTTTATCGCCGTCAGCATAAAAACCCCTTCGGATTCTTCCCTTCTCGCCCTTGAACCCACCCGATTCTGGCCCACAAGTGAAAGCGTTTCCCCAGCTGCCCGCCACATGTTCTCTAATATTAAGATAGTATACCGGGGTGCATGTTTTTAGTTAAGTACAGCTTTTGAAGGCCCGAGATACACATGGGCAGTAAACTGCCGGCAGTATTAGCCCTTGCATATTAATATCTTCATAACCAAAAAAGAAACAAAACCATGGAAAAAATAGGAGAAAGAGCTCTTTATCATGATCGACCGGTGAACATGTCTGAAAGTAAAGTCACATAGCCACCACAGTCAGTCCCATAGGAGCAGATTCAAAATGAGTTTTATTTGAATTTGAAATGTATAAATTCACAGGGGATATTGCCACATCACCACTGTGTCATCCAACTGGAACCCTAACCACAAATAATCCAAGTTCCTTTGGACAGAAAAACTACTATCAATGTCAATGAGTTTTTATTTCAACAAATTGAAAATTACTAGTGAAACAAAATCCACTAATGAGCAATTCAATCTAATGCAAGTTGATATAACCTCAAGTATTTGCATATATATTACATTTGTATATACAGTAAGTCACTTATTTCTGTAGCTGTGGTTTTCTCTGACTGATATTTCACCAGTGAAAAATGAACGATTAATCTCATCTGTAACCATAGCTGCAAGTTATTAATTCATAACATCAGTGAACACAAATGTACTAGGGGAAGCTAGAGCTAAAAAGCAGAATCATGACCAATTGTCAACGTGTGTAGGTGGGCATTTCCTTACGATGTCAAAATTGAAATGACGTAAGGTAAATCCATGTGACAGTCAGAGATAAAAGACATACACAAGGTTTACACTAAAATCTGCTTAACCACTACGTGCGGTTCTTGTTCTCAAAACATACTGAATGTTTGTCTAAATGTGAAGTTTAGCACAATAGACCACATCTACAACAAGGAGGTGCAATCCATGCACTGTAACAAATCTCTGTTCATCATAGCAAATCGTGGCAAAACTGACGAAATGCGAGACACAAGCACGTCGGCAACGCCTTCCTGCGTTATTTCCACGGGGAGAATGAGGAAATCCATGAGTTCTTCGTGATTCCACATTGGTGCTTCCGTGGATGTTCAGAAATAACTTCCCCACAATCAATCCAGCGTGTTCATCGTGGAATTACGTGGCTATCTAGGTATCACCCTGACGTATCACCATTCTCTGGGCACTTGTCCAAGAGTCATACCACAACCATTGCATTGCAAAATCTCCGCTAACATTGTCAGGTTACCCCTATGAGGACCACCATGAAAACATACCACTGACATATGTAAGTTCATTTTTCATTCATCCATTTCTTTTCATCCCCCCCCCCCACCCACCGCACTAGTTACAAAGCTAAGCCAGTCAGTTTTTTTTCAGTCAGTTCACCCCATTAAAGGTTGCTAAGAGTAATCAAAGGGCTTTGAGAATAGCTCGTCATATACACTATATAATCATGCAGTTGTGATTCCTCTTAGTTTTTGAAAGAGAGAAGGAGAGAGTTTTAATCTGATTAATGCTGTGGCTTTTTTCCACTTTTTGTTTTGATTCGAAAAAGGTTCTAGTGATTGTTTTATCTTCCCTCTAAAGTAAATCACACATTCATCTTTGCTTTCATATCCAGACACTCTTGAATTCTATTGGGCAGCGAGCTTTAACGCCAACAGTCGTAGTTTCGTTGCACTACCCTCCCCTCCCCTCAGCTAGTGTCTCCAGCTTTCACTTCCGGAGACGCTTGCTACGTGCAGGGCGGTGCCTGGGGAAAAGAAAAAAACAAAAAGGGAAATAACGCTTGTTGTTTGCAAAGGACATTCGCGGAGAAAACAGCCGCACTATACTAAACGATTTTCCTCTGCGATCTCACTTGCTCATGCTCTCTCTATACACACCACATGTGTAAAGCATGTACATGGTGACCGGTGAATAGCCCTTTCTTCTTCCTCATAACGTTTTGACAGACAACTCAACCTGGGCAAGCAGGGTTCATGTTTTGGTTTGAGGGGCAGGAGCGGTCAGTGACGCGTCCATTTAGACAATGAAGTGGACTATCATGACCTATACAGCAGAAATCACTGGTGAATAGTTGTGACACAGGATTTCTAACCAAAGCTTTTCAAATACACTAGAAAAAGTGAAAGTGTTTGGTTTTTTCATTTTTTGATGTCTAATTACATACAATTTACAAATTTCACAGTATTGCCCTGGGTTACACTAAGCTGCAATGCTAATTAGTCACTCACTCTACTGCACACATTGGAATCCAGAGTGAAAGTTTAGTCATAGAGCAAAATATATAAAAACAAGCATTCAAGCTCTGCATACATCTACCTATTGTTATATGCAGCACTGGCAGGTAAATACATTATATCAACATTTCCATAAAATATACCCATACATACAAACAGCAACACATTTTTCACGAACATATAGTATGATCTAGCTACCACTCTGTACCCAGAGGTACCCAAGGTTACTTTGACATACAGTTGCACACTGCAATTGAGGCAGCCACATTTTAGCAGTCAGCGATATTGATCCCTATGCCAATTCAGCCCTTTTATGACTTTTTGTCAATAATTATAATGATGATGATGATGATCCTGATGATAATAATAATAATGATAATGATAATAATAATAATAATATTAATAATGATAATAATAATAATAACAACAACAATAATAATGATAATAATAATAATAATGATAATGATAATAATAATGATAATAATAATGATAATAATAATGATAATAATAATAATAATAATAATAATAATAATAATAATAATAATAATAATAATAATGATAATAATAATAATAATAAATGTTTTTTATAATTGTTTTGCAACATTTTATAACAATTTAATTTTTTTTTAGTAATTCAGAATGACATTATTTCAATCACAAACTTGTCCCATAATTTCTGATTTTACGTCTTCCACGGACTGGTAAGCAGAGTGCAGTGCCATTGTTTGTATTGACAGTGAGGATCACTGGTGCAGTGCGGGATGAGTGCTGATATTATGATGCTGATGCAGTGTTAAGCTCATTGTTACAATAAAATTTTCTTCCATAAAAGCACAACTGTCACAATCCATTGATAACCAATGGCACAGGACTAAAAAAAGAATAATAATAACAATGATAATTTAACAAAATTGTGGCTTTCTATTCAGTATTCCAGTGTATCAAAAACGGCATCAGATACATTGTAGTACAATATATGGAGAGAGACAAAGACAGACAGACACACAGACACACAAACACAAACACACACAAACATACAGAGAGAAAGGGAGAAAGTGAGATCAAAAACTGAAGAAGACACTAAGACTTGAAACCTTGAAAAACAAATATTTTCAACAGGAAGTAGTCTCAGTATTCACAGAGCTTATCCCGAGTATGTTAGCTTGAAGACAGATATCTCATTTCCGATTACCGTGATGAATATATCCATTCAGGTATAAACTTCACTCTACAGCCATTGTACAGCTCTCACTCGAGAGAGTGTCACATAACATGTCATAATACAGCCAGTTCTTTTTTGGGGTGATAAATCAGCACCATGTATGTCTATCTACTGGGAAGATAACTACTCATATAATTTTCACTCTCACTTTCAATTGTCTGGAGTGCTTTATGCATATATTTTTCTACTATAGTTTCCATTCAGGAAGTACATTCATAATTCATGATTGACAACACACATAAACCTATTACAAGACACAACTGTCGATAACCCATTAAAAAAAGACAATATGGTGAAAATGATATCTTGTACCTATGTTTCAATAGGAGGAAAGCTGTATGCATGTAATCAAGTACCTGTAGGTAATTCTAATGAGCACTGCAATATACCCAAAGTTTTGGCTACAGACATAAATCTGAAACTACAACTAAGTCAAGCATATCTGAATTCCGCATTTCTCTTTTACTTGTCAAGTATAAATCATGTGCAATCTTTGATGTACTGAAATCATATGAATACAACTCTTTCAGGTGGATTTAAATGGCAGTATTGATGACCAAAAACGATAAATGTAAGAAAGTCATTCCTAATGGTTCTTCCAAACTTACACAGTGTAATTCTGTTAAGTTATAATTTCCAACACATGGACCACAGTGAAATATATCATCCATGTCCCTTAAAAGATAATAAAAATTAATGAGGAAGGCTATCATTACCAGCTCAGGCTTGAGTCTCTTTCCTTTCCCAAACTTCTGGACACACCTCACCTGTCAGTCTTGTGCCTGTACACCCTTCTCCAAAAGACAAACAAGTTCTGACCTACTTCATTAATCACTCTACTGCCGGCTAGACTACCTCTTACACTGCTTCCCCCACCCCCATCCCCTTTACCCCCCCCCCCCCCCAATGATGACCACATCTTTGGAATCATACTGAGTCGACTGCCGCGACCAGGTTATGAGATTAACGCCTACCGAGGAAGCGACAGAATTATTTAAGTGGGACACCGGACAGAAAAAAATCCTTGTTCAATACTGACGAGACTACCCTGAATAAGACAAGACTACATTGTTTAATTAAATTATTTCATTGGGTTTTTTTTTTCTATTCTTGGACTCTGTTATCTTTTAGTTCTCATTTCATTTATTGAGCATGTAAAGAAACAAATTCCTACCATAAGCCATTTCATATCTATGAAGGTTGGTCAGTTTTACAGTCTCAAGAAAATTTGAGTTTCTATCTCTTCAGGCAATTCACTTACAATGTCAAATAAGACAACAGATCAAAATCTTCCACAAAACCTGGAAGAGGGTATGGATTATAAAGTATTCTTGCTATGGTAATTAACCACTTTCCCCCTTCACCCCTATCAGTGCCACCAGTTTCAACAATACTGCATTTTATAGGGTTACACTGCCATGTTATTTTAGAGAAGTGCACTTATACCCCGTTTGTACAGATGAGTTTCAAAGCCTTCTAGAGGAGGTTCGAAAGCCTGCTTGAAAAAGCAGCCTCTCATCTGTTTATACACCTGAAATATGAGATTTTTGTCACTTCTTATATGAAATGAATAAAAAATTTTGAGAGCATGACATTATCAACTTGCTGATTTGAATATCAATAACGACTGGTCAAAAAGTGTTTTTTAAAAAAAAGAAGAAATTTAAGAGTATCATATCTTCCTTTTTTCTTATCCAATTTCAATAATTTTTTGCACTTTTCTGCAGGGATTTTTTTTTTATGAAACTGATAACATTTTGGAGTGAATTTCTTCTCTAGCAGGTTATCTGAAGGGTTACGTAGAAGGGGTGTATAGGGCACAAAAGCTTACAGACTTGCTATTCCCTATCTGTCTATATGGTGGAATGAAATAAGCCATCTTATAACATGGGTGCATTACGTTGACAGCTGTCTCTTAGGCCCTGCAACTCTCGTTTCGACAGTATTCCATGAAAATGACCTCAGGTCCAAATCCGAGAGAGATGTCAAAGGTCAAGTTGATTACCACATTACGAAGTGCCATACTGCCTTCTTATTTGGGGACACTGAAATTCAACATGTGCTCCAAGCTGGCATGTGTCAAAAAGCTGTGGTTTTATACATCTGGATTTTTTTTAAGGATATTGTGACTGGCTGGTGAATTTGCCAAATGATCTCAAATTTTTAAGATATTTGCACTAATAAGCATTTCTAGATAAGAAAACATTATCATTCATTATAATCTGTGATGATCAATTGCTGGTTACACATATATTACTACACTGATGAAGAAAGTCAACAAACTATCTAGTCTTACTTATCAAGATTTTAAGCATATTGAATTTAATTTTGCATATTTGGGTCATTTCTTTATTGACACTTTTACATCAATCTTCACCCTCTCCTCACAGACATGAACTTGCTAAATTGTTAGATATCATGATTCATTTTGAATGTTTCAGATTTTTATTTCCAGCACTATGTGATTGTACCACATAAGCACTGTCCCAACTTGCAAGCATACATGCAGTCCCGGTAAGTGTTCAAAAGTGCATACACATGTACTACTTTTTTTTTTCTCCCCACTGGTATGAGCAAGATTTTCAAAATATGCAGGTACCAAGCTCTTGTTTATTTTAGACACTTTAGATTGTTCTAGGGGAAAAAATGATGGGAAGAAAGGGATTATATTCCTAATCTCAGGTATCAAGTGTCTGGCATATGACTGTACATTGCTCTTGGGGTGAAAAAACCTCATATCTCAAAATTTGTCATATGTTCAGGTGACTGAAAAAACATGGCAGCCAAAGCAATATGACAAATGGGATTGGCCTTTCCTTTGACATGATGTGGTGGCTTCATTTTCGGTGCAGGACAGGTAGAATGTGGACAGGACATCACTGAACTGACCATCTGACAATTAATCTAAAAAAGTGATTTTCAACAAAATGAGACATGTTTTTGTCATCCATGCAACAATATTATGCCTCACATGAGGCAAGTTTCTCTATGTTATATTGCTCTTTCACTTTACCATCTCATTACAAAGAAAGGAATATGTGTATTTAGCCCTGGGCATCATACATGGTCATTTCAAAGAAGACACTTGACAATATTTCTTTCCTTTAATGCTAATGCTAGATATTTCCACTTTTGTGGCCACCTAAGGCAGAACGACACACTCTCTCTTTTGACTTTCACTTCACACACACCTCAACCTAACCAAAGAGCTACTAACCAACCTCTGCCTGAACAACCGCCATTTTGACTTGTTCGCATGCACTTAACCATACTCTCCACACTCTCCAGTTGGTTATAGCATCACATACAAAACTCTCCCATTTTATTCTTCTGCAGATTCAGTTTCGCTGATTTATTTCTGTCTGGCACTCAAGAGCAACGAAAGCACTTCGGATCTACACAAAATCGTCTCATCAAAGTGTCGCATTATACCAGCATCTATCGACAAGTATCTGGCGCCTTTGGACTTTGCAATCATTCACAGTCAGCCAAGATAAATATGTGTTTGTCTTGAAGTTCTCGCTGTAACTTACAAGTTCTTTCTGCGTAGTTCACATTCATGTGGTAGTACAGAGGAGCACACAGGAAAAAATGCAACGGTGCACTTCATTTGAAGTGATATCGTATTTCATCTCTATTTTTCCTCCTAATACATGTCTCGATTCAGAACAAACATTTGATATGTTGATATCTTTAAGTTGGGGGGGGGGGGGGGGGTGGGTAGAGTTCGCTCCTTAAAAACATTTCGCCAGAGCAACAATAATCCATGCACAGGGATAAACTGAATATGGAGGAAGAATCGTGACGCTTGTGTGTCAGAGTAACTTGACACACTGCACGGGTATCAGTTTAAGGCATAAATCGCAATACTCCAAACTCACATCACAGACAACCACATAAGAAAGTAGCAACCAAGTTATGACACTTTCCCAGATTATATCTTAAATGACATGGAGCCTATTTTCAAAGAGAAACAAGAAATCACTCTTATGATATATTTGAAGCATTGTCTTGATCAGAAAACTAAGATATCACATTCATTCAGTTGACTGTTGCACAATATCTGTTTGTTTGTTTGTTTGTTTTTTGGAGGGGGGTTATTTGGAAGACCACCATATATAGTAAATTATTTTGGCCCCTCTTATTTTTTTCCCCTTCGCATGTCTACCAAGGCCAACCACACTTTGCTAATTAAATAAGCAAAATATTGCAGCAGGCAATTCATACTCTCCACCTACAATTTACCTGGTGAAGCGTAAAAACTTTGATAAATCCCTTCTCTTACCCCCCCCCCAAAAAAAAAAAAACTCACACAAACATATGAAATTTGATACACTGCAAAAAAAAAATTGTAACTTGCAATATTCTGATATTCAATACTGTCTCACAACAAACTTTGATGCGAGCTAGGATGGCCTGGAAAAACAAAAAACCAAACAAACAAAAATGGGAGAAGGCCACGTTGTCGACATCATGAAGAAAAGAAAATAGTGAGTCGATTGGTATCATGCATTTCTAGGTTGTAAAAATATATCATATACTCGTGGGGCAGAGACAGAGATATAACATTACATGAATGTCACAACAGGTTTGTGTTCGTTCGGTGAGGATGGTCAAAGAGAGTAGGCTGAGGTGCCCTGTCAAATTTGGGAGGAATACAGCTGCAAACTAGACGATAAAAGTGAAAGGAAAACAAGAGAGTGCAAAGAAAGGAAGGATGTGGACACGAAAGGAAAGGTTGGGTTGAAAGGTAGGGGCAGCATGGCTAAAAGTACTCTAATAGAACTAAAATTGTGACAAAATGTCACAGTGGTCTACACACAGATATGCATACTATACTGTAAATGTAAGAACAAAATTATCTGTATCATATCAATAATAAGTACCACATTGATTCGACTAGACAATATCACAGAAATACAAATGAACCACACCTCAAAGAGGGTATTGACCTCACAACCTATTTTTCCCAACTGGTGTATAAATCACAGGGTTGATATTGAGGTTTTTTGAAAAAAAAAATCAGAAATCAAACTTTTCAGGTAATTCTGATACATGGAAAAAGCAAAAATGAGTATAGACTTGAGAAAGACAAAAACAAATCTGAAATCAGATTTAAATCTACAGAATATCAAGCCTGCAATCATAAATTAATCCTCAAATAATGATAGGAAGAAAGTGAAATATCACTATATCTTAAGTGCACATATTTATTGAAACAGAACAGTCCTTTTGAATGAGCTTTGGTATCATATGAAGGTACAAATTTAGTTACAAATATCTATGTCAAAATGTGTCCCTAATAAGCTCAATACTCTTGTATTGTGTAACTGTTTACACAGTTACACAATACAAGAGTAACCATGTAGTGTCCACACACTTTGACCATAACCAATACAAGGGGCCCCTCTGGGAAATTTTGACCCATAAAAGTGCTTATCAAACTCCTGACTTCCGGACCACATGCTACAAATCACCAATGGCCCATTAATTAGAGATAATATTATGCATCCAATCAGTAACACAATTAGACTGGGGTACAAGTCACCAGTGGTGAAATTAAAACTGTCGGCAGCTCCCCGAAGGAAAATCAATTTTATCGAGCGTTTCCGCTGGAATACCACAGGACTGGGCTGTTGTATCACTGTGAAGGAATGTAATCTCTTGATGGGCTGGTGCAAAGGGAAACCCCATTTTACAATGGACATCGATAAAGTGTTTGTATTTGAATAGCAAAGCCCAGCTCTCTGTTAAACATTGGCTGGATGGGAACTTGGGAGGACATATTACTGGAAAAAAAAAAGATAACAAGGTTTACTTCCTTCTATTATGGTACCAAATTTAACAAAAGTAGGCCAAATGTAAATGCATGTGAAATGCCAACCACTTCAAAAGAGTTCGTTGTTTGAGTCTGAATCATGCATCTTTGTCTATTTTACATACATGCCCAGAAACAACGATACTAGCAGTTTTCACATAAAAACCTGAAATCTATCCCTAGAAATGGCACTTGGTATCCCCCGGAAATTCATATGTCTAAATAGATCTCCCTCTAACAACAATCTTGATAATTCTCATTTGCAGCTTGGCATCTCCAATCGCAATGTTTCGCACTGCGTGTTTTCACTACTCAGAAAACTCATTCAGCACCAATGAAGAAAGATTGAGAAGATTCTGGAGGTACTGCGCATACCCAGTACACTCGTTCAATCATACCCATCGTGCTTTTTGGTTCGAATTCAATTTACTGGCGATGACACAAATGCAGTACAGTGCAGTGCGATACTGGCCGCTCACACATTTCTTGTGTGCTAAATAAAAACGGATCTGGAATTCACATGAGGAATATCATAATTTTTCCTGCTCTCAAAGTTCTCATCACAAAACACCTTCCAAAGTTCACTCGTAGTTAGAAAAATCACATCCAGATTTGTGATTTTCTTGCCAAGTTTCATGTAGAGTTACGCTAGGTCCAGCTGCTAGGCAACCTTCACTGTAACTTCACCATATTTTTAATCTTGCTATATCTCTATCCAAATAAGAATGCCCAAATTAACTCTGAAAATACTACTTAACACTCTGCTGCAATAGATTTCAGTGGCACTCTACATGTATAGAAGCAACCCAAGATGGGTTAAGACACAAGACAGCAGAAAAAAAAAAAGCCATCTTTGTGCTGAGGGAGTTGTTGTCCTTGTAGGAGAGATGTCCTGCATCCTGTTTACATCCTGCATCGACAAACTTCTGAATCACAACACCCCCAGAGATTGAAGATGGTGGTAAACTCAGTTGTGGACAAAACAGTCCATGGATATAAGACGATGGTGTTGTCAAGATGTGTAATGTAATGTGTAAGTGAGGAATGCACACTGACATGTTGTGACTAAACTCATCACACACCTGTACAATTTTTTTTTATTTGCATTGATTGTTATTATTGCATATGTGACCCGCTACAACAAAAGGATCCTAAAGTCGGGGGATCACAATTTTCTAAAAATGGCATGACATTATTTCCTTACTTTTCTTTTTTGTTTTGACCAATTTTGATGATGTGACTTCAAACTCGATTTTCTCAGCTCAGCCGTCAGCGACTTGAGGATCCTTTTGTTGTAGCAGGTCACATATTTATTCATATCAAATGCTACATTCAATTGTACGGTAAAGCTATTATTTTGATGTACACATATTTTCACAAATGAGGTCACAGACATTTTCTTGAGATGCTCTTTTCACGATTTGACATCTCAGCTATCATAGGAGCACTAACGCTACTCCATTTGCTATATTTTTGCTTATTGTTATATTCACGGCCCAGCAATGATTCAAGAAAGTCACAAATATTAAGCCCTCGCAAAAATAACAGCTTCTTCAATAATCCTTTGTTTGTATCTTAGCTCACCAAATATGGATAGCAAATGCTGGCAGTGGTGTTTAATGCTCATGTTTTTCTCATTTGTCTTGAAAAAAAAAAAGTATTAGATATAACACATTGCATAATGATGCTGGCAAGCATAAAATAAAACAAAAGAATGAGATATGTTTGCATGGGTAGTTTCCTGCTATTAAAGTTAAGCACACGATATGGAAAAGCAATGTCTCAGCATCGCTTGTAAGTCTTTCGATTTTCCAAACCTCAACAGCATGTTTCAGAGCAAAATTTTGCAGGCAGTATCCCACATGCCATTTTACCCATGACCTGAGATACAGTAGTTATGTTCACACAAACGCTTAAACGATGGCAACTATTGAATCATAAACGATTAAATCTTGCCCCATAAACTACAATACGTGTCCACAAAAACACCTAATCTTAGAGAGCGAACTTTTGAAAGAGAGTTCCCATTTGATGATGCGTAAACCACAGACCGAAGTGGAAGGGTATGCAGCACTAGCAATAAACAGATCATGGATGCCATGATACAGAAGTGTACAACATGCTCTAGAGATTAAACCTGGAAGCTAATGGGGAATATGGTTCATGGAGAGGTCACACTACTTTCAAGTTTATTGCTTATCGCGTCCACATGATACTAAACTACAATTTCCAACGATGTAAGATAAGCTATTCATATTTCACTCAGCAGCATATATGGATTTATTTTATGCTTCATTTCCATATTTCCCCAGCTCCTCATGCACTGTATGC
This sequence comes from Diadema setosum, assembly GCF_964275005.1. NCBI lineage: Eukaryota > Metazoa > Echinodermata > Echinoidea > Diadematoida > Diadematidae > Diadema > Diadema setosum. Next base: position 3,313,331 of record NC_092691.1, on the reverse strand, counting down.
ATCTGCACATTTTATATCAAGAAATCATATGATAGATTATAGCTTCCTCCCATTTTCTTTGTGCGTGTTTGTGTCAACCCCAGCAATCCAAAACATTCCCTTTAAACCTGTTTCATACGGGAACCTGGCAGCCTGCGTATTAAGTCTATAGGCATTTCAGAATTCAGTATGGAACAGGTTAATAGAAGATACAATTTATATTATTCAATAATTATTACAAGGCTGTTTCATATTACACTAATTTTTCATGATTTCAATGAAAATGTACCTTTGGTTTCATATTTTGCATTGATAAGTATTTCCTTTGTGAAATTTTGTTACTTGAAAAGTTGCAGAAACCAGAAAATAAATGAATGAAAGAAACATTTTGGAAAGGACACCATGACTGTAAAGCACACACCACCCCATGAAATGAAAATCACCCTTAGTATATGACCATTATGATCTTCTGTGATGACTATTAAAAGGTCAAATGTAAACAAATGGAGACTCAAACGACTAGCCAATGGGTAGAAGGCGTGACAGATGAAAGGACCATGGATCGTCCCTGTCTACCTAAGATGATGACGTAGTTTGCAGGGGTCCAGGTTGTTTTTCTTAATTGGCAGTGACCGCCATCAGAGGAGGATGTTAATTATCTTAACGCTCAGCTGGATAGCATCAATCACATCCAACAACCCCCCCCCCATCCCCCTCCCCACCCCCCCCCCCAAAAAAAAAAAGATGAAGGAGGAGCGCATCCCTATCCATCGGTTGGTACCGACGGGCGGGATCGGTGGTACGCAATGAGGAGGAAATGAACTGCATGACAAGATACAGCTGTCGGGGTGTGATCCAAAGCCTCCGTCATGAGTGATTATGGTTGCTATGATGATGGTGATGATGATGGGGGTGGGGGGGGGGGGAGAGGGGGAGGGGTAGGCAAAAGCAAGAGGAATGTAACATATCATGCCAAATCTTGCTCAAATAAACTACTATCGACTTGCAAGTTGATATACATGTAATGACATGCTTGCATCTTCCAGAGCATCACTAACTTGAACACCCCAGCGTGTTCTGTCCATTACAAAGGCCAACCCACATCTAAGTAATAAAATATCTTCATATATATGGAAAACACATGAGGGCAATCCCATCAAAAGGTGTGGCAGTATTTAAAGCTATGACTTACACGAACATGCTTTAAGAAAACACCTTTTTCTTTCTTACACCACAATCGAAGCATATTATTTTTTCAAAATTGCTTAATCAGACTATAATGATCCAAAATTCAACCCCAAGACCTCCCGATCAGGAGGTCATGGGTTCAAATCCTGTCCCGAGTATGTAAATGCCCAGAATTTTTCATCTTTTTTCATCATGGTTACTAATAAAACACCGATTTGGTGCCTATTCACATCGATGTAGGACAATTTGTCGATCAGTTGAGACAAAAAACAACTCGATGCAAGAGTTTCATTCATATGAATGTACTGTTCTGTCCTATATACAGCAGATATATGTATCAAAGTGAGATATATATTTCATACACGTACACATCCTCTCTGGTCATTACAAAGAATTTCAACCTCATGTTTTAGGAAATACTGGTATCCAAATGAAATGAAAACTAGAAGTGCATGTAATTTATCAATGCTTTATACAAAGTGTTGCTCTTTTTTTCTTTTCTTTTTTTCCATTATTTGGACCAGTCTATATACCAGAACTTAATCAAAAATTGGCTATCATTACCTGAGCATAACAACGGCATAGGAAGAGCACATGATGTCTTTCCAGGTATGAATTAAAACAAACAACTTCAGGGGCTTAACATCACGCTAGTCTGGGCAGGAAACAACCAGCGATGGTAATCATTATCAACAATCATCAACCACAGAACACCATCTGTGGAAATGATCATCATAGCCAGATAGGGTCACTGTCTCTAGATCAAACAAGTTTCGTTTTTTCATCCAACACAATTACCATGCAAAATTTTCACTGATAACAGATCTGTACCAGTTCCTCTGGAACATAAAATTTTAAACAGTTCACGTACCACTATCAAATTCGGGCAAAAGCTTTGGAACCCCAAATTTTACCAGCACATTTTTGATGAATCATGTGTATTTTGATCATTCATGTTTCACATTCAAAGAAAAATGATCTATCTTGTCTGCTATCAATTTCCAACTGCAATGAGTATACCACGTTGAGCCGATATTAAATTCTTACTGCAAGCTCGATCTGCCTCATGACATTAATAATTTTAATTTTATTGCAGAGGTTTCTGCCCAGACACTTTACTGCTGTATGCATCTAATTAGGCAAAAATAATTCCCAAGGCATAGAGGCTTTTATATTCTCTAGTCTAGACATGAGGAAGCCTCCTGCAAAATTGGGGCAACTCTGCAGGTCTGCTACAAGTACAAATTTGTATGAGCATCAAAATATTTCAAAAGATTATGAGCAGCTTTACTTTTTTTTGGGGGGGGGCACAACAGCATTAATTTTGAGTTAGGCTACATAAAAATATGATTCCATCCAGTGATTCCATCACTGTACATTTTTTGTGTTACTGGGCATCATTCTGAACAGAGGATGCAGTCTTCTTACTCGCCTCTCTTATCTACCTCACATGTGTTATCATTTATTCGGCAATGATGACACTCTTTGACTTCAAGAGTGGATGGGGCAGCTACAAAGGAGGGGCCTGGTGCATCTCTTAGCCCCAGAGTCATGGCAGAGAATATGAGCTGGAAGACAGTCATGTCCTTTCAGGAGCAGCAAGCTCCAGTCATCAGGGAAGCAGTTCACCTTCCAGGCATTGTATACCCAGACAGTCCGTTGAGTCACTAGCACAGTAAGACATTGGTTCATAAGCTCAATAATACGCACCCTTACAAGCACACACACATACACACGTGATGTGTATGGCCCACATTTAAGCCATGTACATGTATACACATCCTCCTGTACACATACACACGCATTTACACTCATGCATAGATGCATGCCACCAGATTTTCAGCAGCAAGTGATGCAGTACAGGACAGTGAGACAGGACGGGCGTGTCTGCATGGATGCCTTCACCATGGGAACCATTCTGGAAATCACCCCCTTTAGTTGGCTGTGTGGCACTTACACACAGACACAAACACACACATACACATACATTCATCTTAATGAATCTCTTCTGATGGCTCATTTGGGTTTATCGAATTTGATCCCTTTCGATATTGTCAAGCTAGCAATGAAAACAGCCTTTCAACCAAGAGAAGCTGTCTGCATCTGTTCTGATAGGAACAATCACTGACTCCAACATTCATCAGCTTCCTGGGCAATGGATTTTCTCAATGTAAAATGTAATGAGATAGCGGTAAGGATGACTATAGTTTATCTTAAATAAATTTGTTGAAATAATGACATATTTAACACAAAAACAGAAGCACTTTGAGATTGCATATTGATTCAAGATGGAACAGAAAATGCCACATATTCCTTCACTCATCTCTCAAAACACTCTTTCACTTGAATATTTTCTTTTCATCCTCTAATTTTGCTGCAGAAAAAGAAAAAAAAAGGGAACAAGGCACAGGGATTTTAGATATCATGCTCCTCTGACAACACTAATATCACAATATCACTTGTTGCTATATTCTAGAGGGAGAATCGTGTGACACATTCGGTGAGCGCTGCAGAGGGTACATAATCCTGACTCAGCCGTAAGTGTAAACAGTATGCAAGGGTAAACAGTAAGCGGGAGTGATGCCGCGTAATGCGAGAATGCCGTCCTCATGTAAACATACCCCGCTTTCCACCGTGCATCCAACCCAAGAAAAACTGCGTTCTTCAAGACATCTTCTAAAGCCTGTGCTAGCATGGAGTAAGTTTATCCTCAAAACTCTTTTCCTCATCACGCACAAACACAGCACACAATTGTGATGCCACTTATGAACAAAAGTCATAAATATTTCCTACCATCAAGGTTGCAGCATGGCATCTGCCTCACACAGCGGCCAGACCAGCAATTAATTAGCACTCTTTGTGATTACGATTCTCTGTCTGGGGGGTCAGTTTTTATTTGTTAGGAGGAATACCCATCTCGCTCTATGTTTAGACTACCAATCTCGCAAATTGTTATCAACCTCTATATCACTGACAAAGGGGGGGGGGGGGAGGGAGGGGGTTAGGGGGGGAAAAAAGAGAGAAAAGGGTCCCTTGACCCAGTCTTTGCAGAGCCTGCATCAAAGATGAAAACCACGTTTATACAATGCTGTTGAGTCACAAAATACATCTACTGTGATATTTTGCCATATGGCCATTTTGACTCTGACAAAGATTCTGCTTGCAGCATGGATTACAAGCTCAGGCCTCTCTTTGACTCCAAAATGCATTTTTAATAGGTGTTCAACATTCACCTTTTCTGACATGAGCCTGTGTGTGTCTAGGCAGCAGAAGCGGTAAAACCTCCTTGGAAAATGTGAGAGACTTTCTAGGCATCATCCTAGCTCATTGATGAAGCAACTGAAACATGAGCTTCTTAGAGGCTGCAGAAGTAGTACTCTGTTGGTAATTACCTCCAGACACAGCAAGCCTGAGAAGGATAGTAATCAATTTTAAAGACCCAGCAGTGTGGGGATTCATGGCTGGCCCAATTCATTTTTACAGTAAGTACAGAAATAATGCATTTTTGTGGGATTTGAGTCACAATGAAAATCATACAAATTTGTGATATTTTTACAAGACACTAAGTTGTAAGATTTTATATCCTACAATGCACCACATGAATCGCTCCTTGCTATTTTTACCATGCTGTGGCCTTGAGACTTGGACTTGTAAGGATACTATATATCCATAACATGCGCAAGTCAGCTCTTCGCAAATAATTGGATGACAGGGACCCAAAATGTTTTTAATTTTTCTCTTTTTTTACAGTGAGAATGCTGAATTAAATAGAAGCGACCCTGATCACGACCCAAATTTTGACATTTTGGCAATGAGAACAGCACTACTGACTATAAAAGTAATTTCACTGGTCGTAGTGACTAACTGAACTAGTCAGTAGGACCATGATGTCATGCTCAGCTTCAGCTCTCCAGCACTTCATTCATGCTAACATGCCATCAATGCTAACAACCATGTGAGGGTCTTGGAAAGAGACTATTTCATGAGCAGCTCAAAAGATAAGCATTTTGATTAATTTGCTTTCTCCAATAGACACAGCTCATCCCACTTTAGACTACCAACACTGACAGTAGTGTCTGTGTTTCTACTGCCAGATTATCACTTCATAGATTGTTTTTCCACGACAATTTCCATAAAAGGTCATGCATATCATGGCTAATTCCTACTCATTGGATGAAATAGATTGCAAGTCCCAATTTCAAGGCCAAGTGAATGACATTCATAAATTGCATCTGTATGATCAGATTCAATAGCAAAGTTGATTATATCTCTTTATTCCTGTCAAATTGTGCATCTGTGAAATGTGTACTTTTGTTTGTACAGAATGCATGAGCAATCATCCAAGTCGGCTAATGAAAATATTTTCAGCCTGTCATCAGCTAGCACCAATAAAGAGAAACCACAAAATCCCCAGTTTATTGATTGACAGTAGGTTAGGTACATTCATATTTATGGGGAAATACTGTTGCATTTTGTGCAGCATTTGGCAACGTGAATGCAAATACATCATGAAATACACCAAGAAATACATTGCAAATGTTGAGAATTCGATGAGGAGGCATCACGCTACATATACACACGCTATTAGTTAAGGTATGTAGCTCAATGGAAACTTGTCAAAGTTTCTTTGAAGGCTGCAAACGGTTGTTTTATTGCAGCTAATCAACTCAAAATCCAGATATTGTAGACAAGTGATTGTGATCCTGTCACCTCGCTGGCTTTCACTTAACTCCTTTCTCTTTCTATTCAAACTAAGTTTTTATTATTTTTCATGGTTGTTACGTCTTGCTAACAACGCAACGTAACGCAATACAATTTTGTGCAACATTAAAAGTCATGGTAAGGTTCACATATGCCGCAAAGCTTAACACATCACAACACAAAACAAGTGTGTCCACATCACAATGCAATATACTACACAAAATACCATGGTATTTAGGGTTGGTAATCTATCAACTTTGCATGTAATTTATGCACTTGAGCATGAATCACGTCATGAAATACCACTGAACTGACAGCGGTATATTTCTGACATGACCTGACATACTACCCGTCTTCTCCCATTAGAAGATTATACACATGTGCAGTGCTAACCTCAGAGAGGTGAACTTAAGGGCTAAAAATACCATGGAATTTTGTGAAAAAGAATGGTACCTATTAAACCTAGTGAATTAATGTGTTATCTATTCTGTAGCATTTCGCCAATAAGAACAGTGCCAACATACTACCCTGATATTTGATATCATTGTAACACAAATGTGAATGCACCTTATGATGCCTGAAGTTTGTAGCAGATCATGTATCCTTGGGAAAGATGGCCTCCAACTCGTAAAACAAAATGATACCTTCTTTCGATTGACTCATTCTGCTTTGCCATCAAGCCACATCATGAATGGCCCTGCATACCACAAGTATGAGGAAATCAGTCCCAACCCATCACAGAAGTGTATCTGATAAACCCCCTGTTCAGACGCAAGTCAGTTTATACCAAAACTCGATAAAGAAAGGACGTATAAAGAATCATCGTATAGCCGACAGACTGTTCAGACGCTAATCTCGACCGTTCTGGAAAACATCGTATAGATGTGCAGTTTCTCACTGCGCATGCTGTTATGGTCATGATTGACAGGTATATAGGCGCACCTTTCGTGTGCGCTCCCATTAAGCCCCTCCCAACTTTACCGTTCTATGGTCGCCATACGTTTAGACACCTAACGGACATGATAGAATGCTGATTCATTATCAAGTTCTAGTTCGAAACGTTGCTCTGACCGTCATTTCCCTACATGTCGTTTTGTTGTACTTCATTTCGTTAGTCAGCGTTCAGACGTATAAATTCATCGTATAGCTATACCATTTAGTATAAATTTTTTGCATCGGAACACCCTGTAAGGTCTAATCACTTGATTACCTTCATCAAGGGGCTTGTAGATAATGGTGACATTGAAGCCCAATGAACTGTTGATAGCACTGAGTCCTCTTGACAGAAATTACTTAGCCCCACAAGTGAATGAAAAATAAAATTGGCCAAAAAAAAAATCAAAATGAAATGTATAGCCCCCCCCCCCCATACAAGCAGTCAGTAAAGTTTCACAGGAATGTAGGATGTGTGCCATTCTAATCATTACAATTCCCAATTCAGTCTTGAAAGGATTCTTTTAATAAGTAGGGCCTATACAACACATGCTACCTGGCATACTGATGTTTTGCATCAGTATGACATCTAAAGAAAAAAAAAATATTTTACAACTATAAGAATTGATGGTAGGTTACAAAACAATCTCCGGATGCTTCTTTCCTGACACCAAATACAGAACTCATATCAAATTCTTTCTTTAATCTCACATTATCTACAATACTCAAGGTCAATGCTAGAACCGAGTATTAGGATTGCACTGCACTGGGTGATACAATACCAAAGCTTACAGCTCTGGTCGAGGTGAGGATTTAGCTTTTAATGTTTTGCGAGATATTCATAAACCACTCAATGAGATGTCAAAGAGCATGCAATTCTAAGGGGTATCAAAAGTTTACTTGATGAAAATCGGTTCTGAAATGGCTGAGATATCCAAAAACAAGGTGAAACAAAGAGATCCTAATAAAAGGCGTGGCCTGTCGTCTTTTATTATTATCACTTTTTTGGATATCTCAGCCATTTGAAAACCAATTTTCATCAAATAAACGTTGAATCATTGCAACTGATTGACAAATTGCCCCACAATGACATAAATAAGCACTGAATTGATCAGTGTTTTAGTAGTAGCCATGATAAAAAATCATGGGCGTACATACTCAGTTCATGAATTTGAAAAACGTTGAATCCTTCTTAAAATTACATGCTCTTTCATATATCATAAGAGGTTTCTCCTTATCTCACTTATTGATGTTATAAACCTGAATCCCCACTTAAACCAGTACTGTAGTAGTCCCTCTATTGTCCCCATTCTACCAATATGTCACTTGCTTGCTGCATGTTCTTGTTATGTCAAATCATATTACAGCTGGGAAAGCAAAATACACATCACCAGTCTATCAGGAATAACCCGTGGTTGAAATTAAAAGCTCATATTTCTTGAGATCACCATTCAAGGAAGCTCCATAATTCAAATTTCAAAGATTTTTCTACTTCTATGCAGAAACCACCACAAAGAACACAATAAGCCATGATATTTGATATTCCGTACACACCCCAACCGCTGAATAACCCTGCCTCTTTCCTATTCACAGATCCTGGAGACTGCACGAAGAAAAGAAAACAACATGAACAAAAAAAAAGTGCAGGAAGATGGCATTCATGTATGCATACATGAGAACGGAAAAGCCACGAGACCGAGGCGAAAGGGAGAATACTGCCATGAAATGAAGCGCGAGTTGATCGACATTTGGGGAGCATTTGAAACCGATCCAATGCAGATTCTGCAGGGTCGAAAGGACGCATTATAATGCAATTCACGCCACCTCGGGGGCTGTGCAGCTCATGTCTAACCAACATCTCCACGCCACCATGGTTAAGGAATGAGAAGAAGAACAGAAATCTATCTACAGGCAGTCTGTGGTGACTGCCGCTTGTCTAGTCACGGCTGCACTATTCAGGAGGAATTTGAGAACATTATAGAGCTAAATGATGGCAAATATGAGAGGTGGTGGGCATTAGCAGAGAAAAACAAATGAGACGTCCACTGACGAAGACTGGTTGTCTAGGTAATAAAGCTGCACTACATCTGTAGACATTCAATTTTCAAGAATGCAGGACAATCTATGAAGATGGTTAAATGTATAGTTTGTGTTGATCTAGAATATAAAACAGGGTATATCCACTCGAAATTAGATCACTGGCTCCAATATAATAATAATGATAATAATAATAATAACAATAATAATAATAATAATAGTGATAATAATAATGATAATTATAATAATAATAATAATAATAATAATAATAATAATAATAATAATAATAATAATAATAACAATAACAATGACAATAATAATAATGATAATGATAATAATAACAATGATAATAATAATGATAATAATAATGACAATAATAATGTCTCCTTTATCCAGGGTAGTTTCTTCAGTGTTGCCACTGCTCTACCAGAGGACCCTGCCATTATTATTACCCTAGCATTGCCAGGTACCCATGTAGAGACCTGGGTGGGGAGGGACATGGTGGGTAAAAGCATCTTGTCCAAGGACGTAAGCACGAGGCGGGATTCGAACACGGGTCCTGCGATCGGGAGTCAGGAGTCTTATCCACTATACCACAGCACTCCCATCATTACTGTCACCACTCGATCTATGAAACCTCATTATCATTTTCATTGTAGTGATCAACACCATTACCATTTTCTGCAGCAATTTGTTAATAATAATTCAATTTTAGCCAAAACTGTGGACAACAGTTAGATGAACATGCATAGGAATTACCCCAGTGATGCAATGTATAATGTATATAATATTATGATGCAATATATACCAGGAGATAATCTCTACGGTAAAATGATACTGATACTAGTAATAAAATGACCACTTCTTTGATCAAAATATCCTCGATTCACATACTGTCGATGGCTGACGTGCATGTTCGCATTTACCAGCATTTCCGGGTCAATTTCAAATTTAATGACAGGGGATCTCACTGAAATCAGACCCCGTGCAAGGATCAAATTTTGTGTCAGCTGAGAAGGTTGCATTTAAGCTCGAAGCGTGACAGGAGTACCTGTCAAAGTAAGATCCTGTTCTATACGACATCACATCATGCTTTCAGCAGTCAACGTAGACATCCAGTGTATCAAAGACAGCACTTCGATCATTCACTTTGCTACACCTTACTTTCACAAAAGGCCAATGGCCTCTACACTAATTTTTTTTTGAGACTTTTAAATGCAGGAAAAGCAAATAAAACTTAACTGTTATGCTATCTATGATAAATTTATGTACATTGGACAACTTAGCATAAAGTGGTCTTTGACTGATAAAATTCATTTATTACACGAGGTGTTTCAAAAGCTAAAAAAAAAAAAAGATATCAAGAAATTAACAACACAGGACTTTTGTTCCACTAGGACTAGAGAAAAAATTCATTACATAAAATGCTGTGTTGTATCAGGTGATATTCCATCATATCAGAAGCCAAATGTTACACCAGATACTTCATCATAATAGGTATTTTGTAGTACCTTTTACAGGAATATACAAACAGGTATAGCAGGTACTTCGTATACCGGTATCAGACCTTAGCAGGGGAAAGTTGACACTAGTCGTACCCACACTTTGGTAAGACACACCCCCAGATCACTCATTAGTATGCATAAGGTAATGCATACTTGATTCACACTTGACACCACATGATGACAGGTGTACTTTCTTGACCTTGATACAGACGCAGGGGCGGATCCAGAAATTCTGTAAGGAGGGGTGCCTTTACAAAATTAAAGAGGGGGGCACACGCACCCCTCCCCCATTTTTTAAAATTTCTTTTGTTTTAACAAAAAATAAAGGGAAGCATGCGCCCGGCGCTTCCCCCTGGATACGCCCCTGCAGACAACATTGAAGTTTAACCTGCTGAAGACTAGTCCTGAGTATACTTGGGTAAGTATTTATGGGAAATAGATTGTATGTTCCAAAATCAGACTGTCTTTAAAATGGGATAACAGAACTCTAAAAAATGATCTCAAAAATGTTCTCCTTTCTCATTTACAATCTCAGCAAACCAAAAATGGGTTAATCATATGAACTGAAAAGAAGTTTGAATGTCTAAAGTTACAAAAAGAATGTTTACGGGTTTACCAGTCAGGCTGGTATCAAAGGAGAATTTAAATCAGAAAAAAAAAAATCATATGGAAGCAATAAAAAACAAGTGACTGAACAAAACACAAGTATTCATTCCTGAAGCAAAATCAGACACTCCAGGGACAAATTTCTATATGTGTAAAAATCATTTCATGCCAGGGATAAAATTTCTACTTTGTGTAAAAGTTATTTCATGCCTTGGGTAAATTTATACTACATGTAAAAGTTATATCATGCCAGGGGTAAATTTCTACTATAGGCGTGTCTTCATCAGCCCGAAGTTCAAACTAGCGGGACATTTTGCGGTCTGAGAAAATAGCCCGATACAGCGAATGTGCGTCTTCATCAGCTCGAACAGCCTGCTTCGGGAAATTAGTCCGAAAATTGACGCATGCGCACTTCGCAGTATTACTCTGCCTGGCTCGCGGTTCGAAAGTGGATTTCCCCGCTCAAAATCTCCTATATCACCGTATGTACGATTCTACAACCAGGGAGGTGAGCAGTACAGCAAATTCTCTCCAAAGGGATATTAATAACGCTACTCTTTCTTCTGTCCAGTGAGGCATCTTATATGAAATTAACGAATTGCAATGTTTAAACAAATCCAAAATGCACACAATCTGCAAGAATCTTCAGCTAAGGTAGAGTGGACCAGAAGAAGAAGTTTACAAAAAAAAAAAAAAAAAAAAACAGCTAGCATCCACGGCACTGAGTTTTAATAGGGAGGTGAGAGAAATCACCTCCCTGGTTTTAAAGATGACAACAACAGTAGGCCTATAGTACACACATGTGATCCTTGAATACACCGTGCGTGTAATGTACTACTAGTATACACAATCACTAGCTGCTTGTACATGCGCTTTCCATTGCCAGCTGGCTAACCAGAAGCGTGGAGGGATCGAGAAAATTTCGGGCTGATGGAGAAGCACCCAAGATAGCGCGCTATTTCACGAATTAGCGCTCTAGTTGCCGAACTAGACCAAGATTTTGGGGGAAATTTTCCCGATCAAATAGCGCGCTATCTGCGTCTTCACTACACAGATAGCGCGCTATTTTGACATCGGACTAGTTTGGTAACCGCAAGATAGCGCGCTATTTTGAAACTTCGGGCTGATGAAGACACGCCTAATGTGTGCAAGTTATTTCATGTGTGGGGTAAATTTCTAAAATGTGTAAATCCACTCTCTCTCAGCATTGTAATTCCCTGTAGGGTTATTACATGACAGGGCTAGCTCTTGTTAGAAACAGGTTATTGTCAGAACCTCTTGGAGGCCTTGAAACCCACATGGGCAAGAAATGCAGAGGCAAAAATAGCAACCACACCATAAGGAAATACCACTGGTATCTGATATATGCATATAAACATTGATACTTTCTGATATTTCCTGTCTAAAACAAATCAAAGGCATTGGTGCATGATCTGTACGTGCCTGGCCACGATTTCCTTCCTCTCCGCTGTTTGATTTTATTTTGTAACTCGAGGTAGCATTTAAAGGAAGTGCATGAGACTTCCTGTCGTAAGATGCAGTTCACTACATAAATTTGTCATTGCTGGAGCCTTCCATGTGATTTCAATCAAAAGTTTGTAGTGCCGTAGCTTTTCTTTCTCTTGCTTTTTCTTTTCCTTTCTTCATAATGTTATGTCTCTTTCCTAGTGACAAACTTTGATTTCTAATTTGACATACGAACCCAACCTCCCTATCCTCAACTTCCACATCCCAAACCCATTCTTGTGATATGTGTAGAATTCATTCTAGAACATGCAATATAGATGGCTTTATTAGAACATGTATACACTTTAAAAAGAGGCACAAAGGTAATGATATGAAAGACTAGCGTGTTTATTTTTAAAAATTTGATGTAAGAGGTATCATCTCGTGTAATCCATGTTAGAACTGGAGCTATTAATCATTTTTTTTTAACCACTGTCAAAGCACATATCAACAAAGGTCTTTGAAAAGAAAAGATAGAGATAATGATGACTTCTTCATATACCCCTTTCAGGTAATCGTGGATGCGGATAATAGGAGGACAAGTCGTAAAATTTCGATTACATGAACGGGAGAGGACTAGAAAAGTGCGCATTATTTTTATGCTGCTATTATGCGCATAATTGCAGCATGAGGATCAGATCGAGAATACATGAACGCGTTTTACGACTTATCCGCACTAACATTCCACAGTTCGGTCAAAGGTCACTCGATTTCCCGCACAACCGCTGATTGCTGAGCTTGAGCGCGCGAGAGGTGTGCATACACGTGAGGATATTCACCGGAAACATTACGTCATTATAGAGGCGTGCGCAGTAACCATGACAAATAACTCGCACAAATAACTCGCACCATTATATGAACGGGTGCTCGTAAAAGTAGTGCGCACTTCATGGGATATATGAACGCGATTTTGACTACTTCATCCGCATTATTTGGATGCGGATAATTGAACCGCGATTACCTGAAAGGGGTAATAGATATCTGCCTGGGTTTTATCCCTTTCTGTGCCAGGGACTTTGGACAGTGTATATAATGCTAAAGGGTTTTCTGTGCCAACTGGCAATCAAACCACATAAGTAAAGCACATTTTTAAGTCCCAGACATTCAAATGAAAACTTGCCGGTGGAGACCTCACCTCAGCAAATCCTTAACAGCACTACAGAAATCGTCTGGAAGGAAATCGGTCATTCGGTATCAACTTTCATTTCTATCAACACTTCCTCTTCCAAAGCAACGTCAGCCCTTTATTCCCCTCAGCAGCTAGACCGTTACAACAACAGTTAGGCTAACCGCACACCACAGATGAAGCATTGCTTAGTAAAACTTGCAACCCCAACAAATGTATTCCTTAGCCAGTCCCATCAGTTGCTGAACATTTGTTTCATAAATTGGAAACTGTTAAACTTCAAAACAATGGCTACAGCATACTTTAAAGTGTTAACTACTACACTATCATTGCAAACAATAATAACTGGAACACAAGTCTGAAGAGTAATACTGCCAAAAAATTAGTAAAATGATAAACTGCATAAATCACTAGTTCACTTTCCATCAAACACAAAAACATTCTTATATTTTTTTTCTTTTGAGAATGAAAAAAAAAAAAGAGAAGTAGCTTTCATTCAAAATCAGGTCAAATGTCAATTTTGCATTAGTCTGCCATCTTGAATTTCAGATTAGTGAAGAATATCCCCGAGCCATGTCATTATAAACTGAATCCTTCATCAATCAAGAGATACTGACATTTAATACACAGTGAGCTCTTCTGTCACTATTCATTATTGCTCTGTTCAGACATTAGTCAGAACAGATTGATGAGGAAATTAGCCGTGCTCTCTCAAGTTCATATCCAAAAATGAAAGAGAACATACTCTGTTCTAATTTCAGGGTTCATAATCCCAATGCTAAGATTAATTTCCATCTTTATTTAGCACAAGGAAGAACACTGCAACACAGTGCAAGCTCATCCAAATAACAAAATGACCATTCACACACAAGACTTAATGGTTTTTGCATCTTGATGCAAGAAAAAAAGAGTCATTTCTTTACTATGACTCTTCAAAATACACCCTAGAAAATACACACACCCACATTTGCCCACACCTGTTTCAAAGTATTCCTTTCTACACACCGTCAACTTGGGATGACTGAATGAGCCTTTTTTGTTTTGTTTTGTTTTGTTTGATTTTTTTTTATTGGGGGGGGGGGGGGGGGAGGGGTTGTCTTTTTTTCTTTAAACAAAGGAAACAGCAGTACTCTGCACTGTGGAGCACTGAATCAGAAGTGACTCCTGGAGCATGCCCAGAGCTACAAACTGTAGTTGAAAACATTATCCATCTCGCTGGCTGGCTTCCAAATGATTCATAGAATTCTTGAGCTAATTGTAAATCGCTTTCGGCAGCTTGTGTGGCGCTGACAAAACCTATACCAGAGACTTTTTGATAATGAACAATATTGGCAGTAGTGATCGTGGTATTGAACAGGAGTGCTGGTTGTGGGAGTAGTAGTAGTAGTAGTAGTAGTAGTAGTAGTATCAGTAGCAAAAGTACAGTGGTAGCAACAGTAGAGGTAGTAGTAGTAGTAGTAGTCGTAGTATTTGTAGTAGTAGTAGTAGCAGTAGTAGTAGTAGTAGTAGTAGTAGTTGTTGTTGTTGTTGTTGTTGATGTTGTTGTTGTTGTTGTTGTTGTTGTTGTTGTTGTTGTTGTTGTTGTTGTTGTTGTTGTTGTTGTTGTTGTTGTTGTTGTTGTTGTTGTTGTTGTTGTAGTAGTTGTTGTTGTTGCAGTAATAGTAGTAGTAGTAGTAGTAGTAGAAGTAGTAGTAGTAGTAGTAGAAATAGTAGTAGTAATAGCCGTATTAGTAGTAGTGGAGTAGAAATTCCAACAGTATAACTGCTCTCAATACCATCATTAAAAACACTGATCAATCTTTCAATTGGCAGAAAATCATATTCATCAATGTTTCTGATATCTATACCCCATTCAAGAAATAAAATCAAATGATTTCTAGGAAGATTAATAACCATTCTATATAATTTGTGGAATTTTATGGTCAACGAACGTGAAGACCCAAACAAGACCAAAAAGGCTACAGATGTGCTTAACCAACGAATGCAGCCCACAATGGGTCCCCTGTACTCTCTTGAGTTAGTATGTCAGTATTTTCGGGGGCAACGAAAGTGAACTTGACACTCTTTTCCTTTCAACTTCACGCCTTGTTGCCAGTCATGAGGGTCGGAGGGCTAGGCTATCGTTCAAACTGGCATAACCGTCCGAGCCATTTCTGGATTTGTATATTTGGGCTGGGAAAATGTAAGCGATACCACTGACAAGATTAGTTTCCACAAACATGAACATCCTCGTCAGCAACTGAATCTCTCCTCTCCGGCAGACCAAAATAGGTTTCCACGAGTGTTGATTTCACAAAATTTTTGTGTCAAAGAACAAGATGCTAGTATAAATTGCATGGCTATGCTATGGTTCACTCAATGCTAAAAGGCTACAAAGAAAATCCTAAATACTCAATGTTGATTTCAATTGAAAATACCCACCTTTAAGAGACTTTGCTCAAGAGTGCAACTAAAATTTGTATTCTGTTATCTCTGTCATAAAAAAAGATAAATTTCCAAATAGTACTTCTCAGCGCCAGAGACAAAGGGCACTCTATAAAAAAATAACAAAGTTCAAGTACCAGCATTATACGCTATGAACTGTTTACCAGAATGTCTTCTTATATTTAGTAACAGAATGGTTCACCAAGCAATAAAAACTACCACATTCTACTAAAATATGTAGGCAAATTTCCTCAAAAAGAAAAGACAAATTCTAAGGGTACAAACCCAAATGCTGGCTTTAATTTATCCATGTAAAGCTGTTTAATTTGATTAATTATCCTTAATACTGAAATAAATTTCCTAAGCCTAGTAATTGGTTTTCACTTTCATTCAGTATCAAGTCTCAATTTCAATTCATAGATTATCACAGGATTTGATGGCCTATTGAAGCTTTGCAAGTTGTTATATTAAATATATTTGTGTGTGCTTCTTGTGCATACCTCGTTGAGCTTAACCTATCCAATACTGGAATCACACAAGTCACGTGTTTACCCAATGGCGATTAAGTATCTGAGGCTGTTTCTTGAATCTTTGATTGCAACATTCACATCCTGAAATCAGTCAATGGCTTGCCAACTTCCAAATTTTGGCTTGAAAACGTACAACCTCGCGCAAACTGATCACCACATCACAATATGCTACAGTGCATTGAAAGAGTCAAGTGTGATTCCATTCCTTACACGTAGCTTGTGGTGTGTGGCGACTGTACAGCCGCATTCCATAAACCATAGGGATTTTTCAAGTAAATTCTGATTTTCTGCTGAGGTCATGTCTTCAAATAGTTGCCTCCCAGACCTATTCATGACAGTATTAAATGTGTAATCATGACTATGATTACAATTTTGCTGTCTTTTGGGGGTTCATGATTCAAATACTGGCCATTTGCAAGAAAAATAGCCATAGCTTTGTCATAAAGTTTACATCACAACAAAGCTTGCAATTTTCTTTAAAACTTTGCTGTACTGAATTTCAAGCAGTAACGCTTACATATAAAAAAAGTAACGGCTTTCAAAAACAATGTTTTCAATATCCTCATGCATTGTAATCTCAGAATAATGTGGCATGTACGGGGTGTATAGTGGGTATCATTGCACGGGAGTTGATTCTATGCCCCCCCCCCCCCCCAAAGAAAAAAATACTCATAAAATATCTTGCACCAACTTCCTTGTCTATTCTTTTGGCTGAGTCACCATTTTCATTGATGACACTTAATTCATATTGAAAACTATCTGGAAGGAGAAGAATAGATTCATACGAGCATGTGTGTACATCTGCGCACTTAGTGTGCGATGCCACGAGCGGGATGGACGCATCAAAGGTCCACGATGCACGCTCATTTGGACCCTGAAGGGAAACGAAAAAAAAAAAAATGACTAATCCTCCGTACAACATGGCACTTTCTGGCGGAACAGGTGAATCCGTGAGATCACCAAACCACAAACTCCTTTTTGAGCCTTGATTGGGGAGAGGAGATGCCAGCCAGTTGCTAGGAAAGCAATTGTTTTTCTCCCAGTCGCGCTGGAGCCGTTCAACCCAGGTCCGCTGACAGAGAAACCCTACTTAATTTCCAACCTTTAAAGGGGCGCGATTGGAGCACAGTGCGAACTCCTGCGACTTATTGCCTTCAACACCCTCGTGATGTCGCCATTCTCCACCAAATGTCTTCGCCAATTTGCAGCAACCCCTAACTGAAGATCCTTGTTTACGCACAAAATTCTCCATGAAAGAAAATGAATCATAGACCACAAGAACATTGCATTAGGAAGGGGGAAAAAAAAAGTTGTATAATACATACATTCCAAAACAAGCAAACTACATTCTTTCCAAGTGATAACCACAACACAAATGCAGTTTGGGGTGCCCACGACAACACTGATCACAAAAGTACCCTCATTCTTCTCTATTACACTGTACAAGCATTATCAATGCGATGAACATAAGGGGAAACAAGCACTCCTTGCTTAAAGGTAAAGTCTGAATCTCTCCAGCTCTCATTAGACAAAGTACGTCAACCCAACACATGGCATAGCCTGTAGGTGCAATCTGTAGATGATAACCCAACGTGGAGTACATTGTATTACTGATGCTCTTAGTAAATACACAAAATGCATCAAGTTGAGTTGTTGTTGTTGTTGTTATTGCTACTGTTGTTGTTGCTGCTGCTGCTGTTGTTTTCTTTGCTTGTTTGGGATATGTGTGTGGGAGTGTATTATGCATAAAATCATTCTACGCTTGACCCTTTATTTGGCAAGGTACAGTTATAGGGCCTAAGTTTTCAGGCTATCTTTCCAAATTAACCAAACTGTAAGTTACTGTAAAACAAGGAATGTATGTGTGCACTTTAATTTCATGAATGTCGCAAGAGCCAAGATTCGGGAAATTAAAATGCACAGGGAAGTTCTCGTCTACACTATACGCATTGAATGTTAGAGGCACTCACAAAAATTTTATGCCGCGAAAAAGGCAGTCGGCTCCAATTCGTGAAAATTTCACGGGCAGCAATGTGTCTCAGTCCAATAGGAAGGCTATGGTGATATACATGTGTGTAATAAGGATTACATTTGGATTATGTAATCTCCGTTCATTGGCAATTACATAGCTTCCAGACAACCGTCTTGTGGGCAGAGGAAGTACTTGGAGGATGTACCAATTGGCAAACAAAGCATAGTAATGTCCTCTGTTTTTGTTGTTTGGGTTGAGATATAAAGTCCCTAGCTATAACTTTAAAGGTTCAGTTTACCTTTGGGAGCAGTGATTTCAAAAATGTTCAAGATATCACATTTGATGCATATGTGTAGGTCTGTTGTATCATAAAACATCCTACCATATGAAATATTTGCAATAAAACCTAAAATATAAGGAGATATCAGGGTTTTTCTCAATAAACCGTAACTGTATACGGTTTAGTCTGTAAACATTTTTATTATATTAACTATTGTTCACATTTTGTGTATTTAACAACACTTAACATTGATTATACGGATTCAAATTTTGACAGTGGTTGTTTCTATCCCTAACTCACATTTTAGAAAATTTTAAAGCACTAATGCTGGGTTTTTGTTTCATCTGCAAATGGTAAATTATGCCTTTAATCTACAGGGACTACAAATGAGAAAAAATGTATCACTTGAATGATTCATGTGAAAAAAAAAAATCAAATCACAATTTCTGCCAATAAACCGTGCGCTACGCCTGTTTGGATGGCTCTTACTGTTGTTGTTGCATCCATATGTTGTTGATGCATCCATACTGTATGTGCCACTGCATACCAGAATATAGCACGACAGTATCACAACATGTGCTTTTCACTACTATTAAAAAAAAAAAAAAAAAAAAAATCTTTATAAGTTGTTCTTGAAATACAGATCCCTCATTTTTTTTTTACTGCAATTTATCATCCCTTCTATATAAATGGACTAACCCATCTCCCTGAGAAAGAAGAAAAGGTAACAAATTTACTATGTTATGAGTTGACATAGATTCCACTGAACACCAACACTTGATAAAAGCGTCTGCACACTCAAGAAGGTCTATGTGCACCTAGAACAAACATAGTGTCTCGTTTACCTTGATCTTTGGAATGGAACCTTCAAGCTCCATTTTTCTTTCTCTCGATTAACTCATTCCTTCCCAAGATTCTGACGTCTGAGTAGACTCTCAAGGAACCTAATATATCCCTGTGGGCAATGGGTTACCTCATTGTAGAACTTCCTGGATTCTGTTTGCTTGGTTGGTGAATAAATGTGACTTTAGTTATCGCCTTCTGACGTTAGCTTTTTTGTCAGCTAGACACGAACGTGGTAAGAGGGACCAACTGGATAAAATGATGGGACCATCATGTCATGTCTGGATTTGCTTAAAGTATGATTTGCTTTGCAACAGAAAACAGTTATTAGCTTTAGAACTTTATGTTGCTGTGCACTATGTGTCTGAGATAAGCATTTTTTGTGTTAAAGGCATAATTTACCATTTGGAGATGAAACAAAAACCCAACATTAGTGCTTTGAAATAGTTCTTAAATGTGAGTTAGGGATAGAAACATCCACTGTAAAAATTTGAATCCATATAATCGATGTTAAGTATTGTTAAAGACACAAAATGTGAACAATAGCTATAATAAGAATGCTTCCAGACTAAACCGTATACAGTTATGGTTTATTGAGAAAAATGCTGATATCTCCTCATATTTCAGGCTTTATTGCAAACATTTTATATGGTAGGATGTTTTGTGATACAACAGACCTACACATATGCATCAAATGTGATATCTTGAACATTTTTGAAATCACTGCTCCCAAAGGTAGACTGGACCTTTAATGTACTTAACTATGTTATCTGCAAGGGTTGTGTGTAAATATTACACATTGGAAAACAATGCACCTATACTGTTTCTTGCAATCCATTTGCTGTTTGATACATTTAGATGTACTAAAAAAGCAGAAACTACCACATGCACAGAACATGTATGATCAATTCCTTTCCAGAAAGTGCATCACCACCAGACAACTTATCCATTCAGAAATTTCTTGCAAATGCCATTTTTTTTTATTTGGTTGGCATTTCAAAGTATTTTCTCATTCCTCATCACAAAGATAATTACCCATATTCTTCATAACCAGAAAAGAAAACAGTTTTATACAAATTACACATTTTTCCTCTATAATTTTCAAGGATTGGGATATTTTGAAAGTTTTACTCTCTGTAAGTTCTTATGCTATGCATGAATTTTCTGCGCAGTGCTACATATTGATATTTAAAATTTCCAAATGTTCTTTCAATTCTCAGTGTATAATTTCATCTTGTGGCTGAATATGGTCATAAAAATTGCAATGTTAATATAATGGTCCTTTTTACCCAAGAGCAATGAAAAAATGGATTCATGTGACATGGAACTAGCATTAAGAACTAAAGCTTGCTATTTTTTGCTTACTGCTCTACTTGTTCATTATTTGTAGTTTTTTTCTTTGTTTCCTGTAGCGTGTTAACTACAAACAAGTTGCCTTTAACCCTTGTATATTTGCTGCCAAAGCCATTCATCGCTGCAGCAGCAGCAAGCTGTTTAATCCGTTGAGGACAAGTCCGAGTATACTCGGGCAGGTGTCTATGGGAAGTGCGTGTTGTTGCAAAATCAGTCCGTCCTCAATGGGTTGAAGTACGTGCTGAACTGTCATGACTGTCTCTGAAATCAAATACACTATAAAAATTCATCTTACCAAGCTGAGAAGAATATAATGCTGCTTTTACAATAACCCACTCATGGACTACCGAAATGAAGAACAGTCCATTCAAAAGGTGACATTTTTAAAGTTTCAGTGTCGCCATTGCTGGATGAGAAGACTACAACAGTTTGTCACATCAATGCAGAACAATGACGTAAACGAAAATATAGAATTTTCTACAAATTTTCCACAAAATTTCAATTTTGGCACTTTACATGTTAGGGTAATATTGTCCCCCCTGCTTTCTGATAGAGGTTTACAAGTTGCGTGCTCTTTCATTTTGCTAGTAGAAATACCAAAATATGTTGAATTCTGTTCATATTTTCTTTATACCATTGTCCTGCAGTGACATTACAAACTGTTGAAGTCTTCTCATCCAGTGATATAGAGTGGTAATAAAACTGTAAGAATTCAAAACTTTTGAACGGATTGCCTGATTTTCCTCAAACTTGCACTGCTATGTTCTTCTAATATTGCTTCATTAACTCAATCCACATAATTATATGTCTATTTGGGTGAACACGTCCTATAAACTCTAGACCTCCTGTTTTGAGTCCATCACATTATGCACGGCAAACCAATCAGTGCTCCTAGTGTGAAAAATGAGAGATACAGACATAAAGAAAGAAGAAAAGACAACAACTGACAAAATTTGAACCATGTTTGCTCCAACTGTTATGACTGGTTGCCAATCCAGGGGGCCCCCCAGGTAGGAATAACGTAACCCGACTACCTGTTGTATATCTTCTTCACACCTTATCACCACCTCAACAAGATAGAGAAGAAAGAAATGAAAATAGGAGCTAGCACATTAGATTATTCAAGGGACAGAAAACTGACAAAAGGAAAAGCCAAGTGTCGGACCATCACCAGATCAACACAAGATTGGCAAAGCTCTTTTTGAAAAGTTCCTACTATGAAATGATTGACCCTTTTACATCAACAGTAAACAGACATTAGAAAGTACATGCATGGTGAAGACAAAGACCAGTAAATTTATATGCTGATATCAATTTAGAAGTGGGTCTGGTACAAGGCTACATGTCCCATACCTCTAATCATACTAAGTTTGTCCATACCTTGACATTTTAGCACATTGCATGGGGAAAAATTACATTGTATAGTATAACATTTATTAATTTTGTCTGTGCATATATCACAATTATGTACCTTATGGCACGGGACTATGGCTTGCTAAATTCAAGGACCTGAGAAGATCTGGGGTTCTCTGAACGTGCTCTGGTGCCGTCTTAGCCAGGCTTTTAATAATTTGACAACAGTGAATGAGCTGCAACTTCAAGCCGAGATAGAAGTCCTCCACTGGTTATTTTTGAAGTTTGCATTTGTGAGTCAATTGCATTTAGTGTATTAAAGCATGTAATCCATTTGGCATGGTACTTTGACGTCAGACAGTATTTGGAATGGGTGGGGGGGGGGGGATTCAGCACTGCTACATGGTAACCCTCTTCACCTGCCCAACACACTTCACGTTTCACATTGAAACAGTTTGTTGTTGTTGCTCTTGTTGATGTTGTTATTGTTGTTGTTTTGTGTGGGTTTTTTTTTTTGGGGGGGGGGGGGGTCGGGGACAACAAATGTGACATGCACTGTTGGCATAATGTTCACTACTTGCACAATGTAGATATAGATGCATGAAATATGAAAAACTTGATAAATCAAGCAATTGAAGGCAGCCGACACATCAAGTGTAATGGACACCAGTCATCAGCAGATTCCAAGTATTAAATGCTACACTCAGGCTGACACTTGTATGTTCTGTATTGCACTTAAGAAATCATGAAGTGTTTCTGAAGCATTTGGCTTTGTAGTAATACCGTCTTTGTGGTTAAAGTCTCAGAAACCTATGTTATGTAGAGAAATTTGAGCATTCATTATGCAGCTTATAAGTAGCTAGAAAGAAGGAAATGAAAGTAACACTTTGGTAAAATCCTTCTAAACCAGCGATTTGCTTTGGGGGAGGTAGCAGGCCGGGGTTGACTGTCGCACGCAATATGAGTTGATTTTTGCATGTTTTGGTGATCATTAGTACTGACAAGGTGAATATACATCAGCACACGTTGCACCGCATTGGCCGTGACACTTCGCCCTGTTTCTCCTAATCATAATATCACGACATTGGCGGAGCGAGCTTGCCCAGGTCATCCCATGCCGTGAGTCATGTTGCCCTAGGATTTCGGCAACATTTTGCCTGCTGTTCATGTGATCTTTGTTCACTGAATGTGCATGGGTTTAATAATAGTCCCAACACATCCATGTACACAGGCAGCATCCTTGCTACTCACTTTGCATTGTATCAACTGTGCCAAGATGTAAAAACTAAGAGCAGCTATTAACTCTTTAGGTGCCACGTTCGCACGTCCGACTCAGTCGGCGGCGTGCCAACTTCACATATTCTGCTCAAACACACCAATCCGCCCAATCTGATCAACAAATCGCCAAATGCCGCGGTACAATGAAAGCATTTCTCGTGCTTGCGGTCCTCTCACATATGATATAGCTTGCATTTCATGTAGTGATTGATTATCAAAAGGTGTTCTCTACTGGATTTGAGAGTAATTTCTAAGTTTCTGTCACTGTTTTGTGTGCAAAAGTCATGCCTTTGCAGTAATGTAGCTACTGGTCATGTGAAAGAAAAACGATCATAAATTTGTCATACAATAATACATCAAAGCAAAGCTTTGGCAATTTTTTTTTTACAACTTTACTCACTATTTGTCCAAATCAACAGAAATCTATAAAAGTAACATGAAACTGTTAATGTCTCAAAATAATGTGGCACAAAGGGGGTTTCCACCATGGCATATGAAGAGTTAAATATATTTTATTCTAATACCCCCAAGAGATCAAAAATCTGCCTACACTGGTAGGAAATATTAATGTATAAGTAACTGACATATATATGTATAATATACATTTCAATACTTGAGTTTTTTTCTACAAATTTGCAAAATGTTTGAATAGCCAGTCATCAAAAAAGCACTAGATTAGAATTTGGCAACTAAATCCACAGCTTCACATCCTGAATGGCACATTTCAGCTAGGAAACTTCCTTTGCAGACTGTCATGCATGAGTGGAAACTAACTGTCAAGGAATTAAGACTACCTAATCCCCCAATCCCCCATTATGACATAATGGTCTTCCTGTTCATAGACTGGGGCAGTTTACTCTAGAGTCAATATCAATGAGGTCAAGGTAGAAGGATTATAAATCAAATGCTAACATAACAAGTTGTCAAGTTTAAGCTAAGTGGCTGGGCTCATGAAAGGTCATTGGACGTTATGATGATAATAACTATGATGAACACCTGATCTATTCTACCAGTGTTAGGCTCTTAACCCTTTTAAAGCTACTGAAAATTCTGTACACAATGGCCTGTTGTTCCCCAGAAGGTACAGCAATTTTACTCTCATTTTGACAACTTTCTAAATTATGTAAAATAGCTCACTGCATGTTTATTTTCATCCATTATAAGTTATGTTTATTTGAAAGCCTATTAAGACTTTACCAAGAGAATGGTGTCACATAAATATAAATTCTGACCTACTTTCACTGACCTTTGACCTCTTAGAAATTACATAAAATATTTTATATGAAAACAAAAATGGTAAAGCATGAAATTATTCTTAAAAAGAAAAAAAAAAAAAGATGGCGGCCGCTTTCTGGCGGTCACTTCATTGAGAGCATGTTCTCCTAAACTTTCGTCTGACTGATATGCTCTTATACTGGTACAACGAGCTTTCTATTTTAACACCCCATTTTTGCAGGGAATAATTTTAACTTCTCAAATTTTATTAGCAGTTTTGATCAAAGGTGAAAATATTCTCTTTTTTTTAAGTTCTGTACAGTCCTATATGAAAAAGCCTACTTCACACAAGAAATTGTGCAGGCCTATAAAGCAGTCATATAAAAAAAAAAGCATAGAAAATTGTGATGCGATACCAGGAAAATCATGCCTCAAAGAGTGACTGTGAAAATCTAGGAAGCAATTTAAAATATTCCAGTCAAGAAGAAAAAGCAATGCGGTGAACCGAGGCAATGATAGTAAAGACTCTGGGAGGAACTAGCTCGGGCAGTTTGTGATCACAATAACCCCGAAAAGTTTGGAAAAGGAAATAGATATTTCTCCGATCTTCCGAGGTCACTTCCATTACATGCTTTCATGACTTAGCAGTCCTTACTCACAAAATTTGATTGGGAACACCAGTCTTAGGCAGAAAATGTTGCATCACAGCCATTAAAAAAAGAAAATACCCATGCAGATTATACTTTTTGTTGGATAAAAATAATCAAATCAAATCAAATAAAAAAAAGTGTCACTAAAAGATTATCATAACTTAACTCTAAGAAATTAAATGTTTCATGTGTAATTTTATGCACTGTAGTCCAGAAACATTAGAGTACTGCATACGCCGAATATTTCGCAAGGTTTTTATTTTCGCGAATTTCGCGAGTCAGGTGCTATTCGGAAATCAAAGACACAAGAAAATACTGACTCTGATCCCAATGTGAATATGACATATGCGTGTACACTTCTCCGTTCAGTACAGGACTCCACGATCGCGAATTTAACCACTCGCGAAATCGTCGGGAATTCCCAATTCGCAAAAATTTAGACTCGCGAAATATATGGTGTATACATTAGTATTGATACATCTAACTTAATGAATGACAAAGATTGAGCCACTTGTTTGCCACATGATATTCAATCTCGAAGTTTTCTCGAGTTTAGGCCACCAATGAAACAAAACTGCAAAGTTTACCGCTTATTTCTCAGAGAGAAAGACATGTAGCACACTGCATGGTTTCGAAAATCTCTTTTTAATCAAAATTTGGCGAATTGAAGGACTGAATTATCATATTTCTTTGGGGGATATGAAAACTAAGTTTCCCCACTAAATAATTGGTACATGCAATGGCACGTTCTCTACCTCCATCCTAACAGATCATATCAAGCTGTGTCTTCCAGTTGTAAACAAAGAGGAATCACATAATGCCTATGGATCCACACAGCTTCCTACTTTTCAGTGTGATTCCAAATATTACCATGAAAAATGAACCATTGCTATCAGAATGAAGACTAGTCTGCTATGATTTCATTTCACTTTTTTTTTAAAAGCTACTCACGAGACAGATAACATCAAATAAATTTAACTTCACACTGTATCACCCCTTATTGATAATGTCTGAAATGGAAATTATTTATCAGAGATTACCAAGACATCCAGACACTACATCAAAGGCTTGGAGAGATCAACAGGATCATCCCTTATGGTATGAAATACTCCCAGACAAAAAAAAAGTTGATGAGTCCCTTTAAAGCTCCCAACTGCTGGGGTAGCCCACTGAATGAGTCATCTTGCAGGCATTGTGGGTGCATTTGAAAGGCTTTTGTTGAATCAAATAATAGGTCTTTTGTATGCACACTGTCTGGTCCCCAGACACTTTGCAGGTCTGCGAAAATAGAAAACCGCTCACCCATACAATTACTTCTGCAGATGAATTCTTGGCTGCAAATCCTCTACCAGCAATATTTAGGAATTGGCGGTTCCATACAACAGATTAAAAGAGCACTTGGAGACATTAGTTGTTGTTTTTTTCTTTTCATATTATATTTCTTTTCATATTACATTGCTCCGTGATGACTGAAACGGAAATTCAGACATCAATGAGGGGAAAATATTGACACATAAGACACACACATACTTGCTGTGTCTGAGACTTCTTTCACTTTGCTTTTCAACACAGATGAAATGAATACCGAAAACACTTCTGTGCGGTGGAGGTTGAAATCTTAATAAATAATGTGTACTTCGGCTAAACCAATAAATGGCAGTCAGCGCCGCATTGTGCAGGGCGGAGTCACTTCGTGAGAACCCACATCCTGGAATATGAGGGCCAATGTGCCATGTCTGCATCCAAGACACTGAGAAATGGACTATGTGTATGACTATGATGGCGACCATTTTCTTCCTCACGGAACTACCGTACTGTAAAACGAAATATTTTTGGTGCATGAAATTTCCTCAAATTGCCTTAAACATTCGATGCATAGGCCTATAGTGTGCATTTACATTTCGCGAATCTTGGCTCTCGCAAAATTCACAAAATTAAATACACGCAATTATTTCTTGTTTTAAAGTCATATTCTGCCTATGTCCCTTCCATTCACAGACACTGATAAAGCATGATTATATGACCAAGGGGTTAAAAAGTACTATTAAAATTGACCCTTTACAAGCCAATGTGTAAATATTCCTTTGGTACTGCACATGTACAGTATGCAATATTTGCTTCAATGGCTATATGAAAAGGCTAGCTGTCCATCTGTATCATCAGAGCATCTGCTAAGCAAGATGCATCACAAATGTTGTGACCTGTTTCATTCTTCTTGCATTTTTTATTTGTTGGGAACAGTATTATGGCAAACTTTCAACAGGACTACACAAAGAAAAAAAAACAATAAGATCAATAAAAAGAACAAATATGAAATGTATTCTTCATATTTCAAAAGAACAAAGGATCAAAGGGGACTAAAACTGATGAAAAAAAAAATGCCACATTTTACATGTTCTGTGCAGGGAGCAAATGTATGACTGTGTTGGGAAAAAAATAAAGCAGAGCAGTTGTGGAACAGATTGATGAGTTGTGAATCACACCAGTCAATGAACAATTATTTCTGTTCACAAAGATCAGAGCAAACTTTCTTAAATTCATTCTTCCCACTGGTCAGTCTGCCCGAGAAACTGATCAGGTTTCCCAGGTAACAAACAATTTCACTCTATGCCATTGGGTTGCTGCCAGCCAGGTCAGCTCTTTCAGTTTCAGGCATTTTTGCCTCTCTTTTCAGTCAAACAGGAAGTACCTATCTTTTGGTGTTTTTGACTATTTTTTTTTCTGCTGCAGTTGTTTTGCTTTTGTTTTCTTGTGCTAACAGGAAATACAATTTTGCCCTCCCAAGCTCTTCCACAGCTCGTTACAGTTCCATGGATAATAGCTAGAAAGCATTCTATCATTTGTAACTGATTTCTTGGAACATTCAATGAGTACATTTCCTCTAACCAAGCAGCACTGGAATCAATCAAACAAAAGAAAAAACTGCTCACTTCCTGTTTCTGTGTGCTAAGCGCCATCCAAAGACTAACAGCAGGCAAACATTGGTAGCCTTTGCTCAAGAAGTAGGCCTACATTAACACACCTTATCTAATTCATGCAAAGACATTTATGAGCAGAAATATACCATACTGTACATCATGTCCTGTCAAGAGCTTCCAAATTGTACAGTTCACAGTTGTTCATCTGTATTCAAACAGATTTTTTTTTCATACGTTGGTTTGAAACAATTTATGTCGAGTTGCATGCATTAGACGGCCAGAAATTGAACTTTGATTCTGTGTTCTGCTGGACCACAGTGCCCCAGCTTCTTTAGACACACTGAGACAGACTGTTATGGGTAATGAATTACTTACGTTCACCCAAGGTTAATCAGGATACTAGATGTGAAAATCACGAAGATGAAGAAAAGGTTTCTGTCACATCACAAATTATACATTAATGCTAATATCTAATAAGCCGCCTCCCAAAGTTCAAATTGTCACACTTGAAATCTTGCTGCAACAGTAACATCTCCTAACTGACCTTGATATTCAAAGCACAGACTGGGAGACAAAGTCTATGGCATAGTTAAGAAACCACTTCTGGTATGATGTATAATATGGGTTGTGCTTCACTGCAACCCAACACTTGCTTTACATACATGTACATAAATGCATGCTGCAGTTTTCACATGCCAGCACCTGAGCTTCTCACATACGCCATTTTCACACTTGCACCAGGGCTCATTTGTTATCACGTTTCTGAAACGTGTTTCCTAACATATTTGGAGTCATGGATCATTCTGACTAGCCGACTCTCCTAGAAGACGACTACACTGTACACACAAATGACATTCCATGGAGCGTCTGTTTCACACACACCATGACCTGTTTACATGAACATTCAAGTTATGATACATACTGAACAAGTAGGGGCCTACAACTAATGTATGACAGTAAAGTGCATACATGATCAAGCTATGCTTCAACACTCAATCATATTTTAGAAGTCGCGCCATTTACACCGCACTAACATTCTCAGAAGAAAGAAAAACTCAAGAGGAAATTTGAATGCTTCTGAACAACCATTAATACTGGTGAAGCATGTTTGTGAGGAACAAGATTTATGTTTGCTTTAATTTCAAAACCTATAAACATGAAAATAACTCATCCACTGACATTAAACTTGTTCTTCATGTGTTTGCAAACAGGTTCTTTGGTAAATCTGAACTGGTTCAACTGTGTCCCTGGCCCAGAACAGGCAGGCAAGTACGGAGTCGTGGGAGAGAGAGAGCGATGCACAGGTCTTCACAACAAATTCATGACTCACTTCATCTCAAATTTCATCCCAGTCCCTCCAAGGCACTGACGGTTCCCTCTGCTTCCAGTTATGATAATCTGTCCTCCTTCGTACTCGTCTTGTCTCGTAACCTTAGGTTTCCATGTCACAATTAACATGGCAGTGATGTGTGTTGGCATGGGAGTCATTTTCTTTGAAGTGTAATTTTCAATTAGGGCCCACTCATTTCTGCGGCTATATGAGAAATTATTACAAGGGACTGGATACCCTCTCTTTGTTACAGCTGTAACTGTGATGATGACTTAAGCACAATTTTGAGAAAGTTTTGAAGACAGAGCTGGCTATAGAAGAGTATCACTTCAGCCTGGACATGGATGCAGCCAGCAGAATGTGGGACAAGTTCCGAAGTCGTAATTTGATTAAATGGCATTCACATTAAATGGTCTCCACATCATGTGGCTTGATATTTTATTTCCATGAAATTAGATCATTGACATCATGTCTCACTGAGAAATTTTTGTCACAGGCCCGTTTCACGGTTAGGCGCCACTTTTCATTTTTTTCAGTTTTCAGTCTACTACACAGAATAAGAGTAGATTCATGAAATGTTTTGATATGCATATGTTAGACCCCCATGGGGTCTACCTCCCATAGCATAACGAAAATGCAACTCCAAAGCATTTGCTCACAGCGAGGCAAGATGTGCCCAAATCGGACCCACTGTGTGTCAACCTGGCAAACATCCCTTTTTTGCAAACTTTGCCATTCTGTATCATATCTAGCTATGAGTTAAGTGAGCATATCTATGTTAAGTGTATGAGTAGCCATAATGAATCATATCAGAGTTAAAAAGTTTGAACTCCTTTTTGTTACATTTTTTCCACCCCAAAATTCTCTTGGTGGATGTGACATTGTCCGTTCACATTTAATCATCTGCTTATATGGGTTGTGTAAGTAAGAAAACAAAGGCAAGTCTCAGGAAAATAATGTAAAAGTAAAGTATAGCTTTGTATGAGTGACTGTAGAAAGTTTGTTTGTGCTTCAGTTCCATCTGATGAAATGACAGTAATTTGAAAACAAAATTTAAATGTCCGTTCACATTTTTGTCACATCCACCAAGATTTTATAAATCTATAACTTTTTAATGGTTGAGATTATTTCTAAAATTTTTGCATAAATCAATGATACACAGTTGGGTGGCTATCCCTCTGAAACAATTTAGGATTTGAAATTCAAATGCTTTTTTTATTTCACAAAACATGGTGTCCGTTCACACATGTCACATCCACCAGCCTTTCTTGTCAGAAACACATTTTGGTGTGCATCTCAGTAAATACTGGTCCAATTAACTTTAAATCTCAACACATTTTAGACTCGTTAGTAACCTTATAAATGCCACTGATTTTGAGATTACTATGAAACTAAAAATTTGAAAAACTTAAAAAATATGTGAAATGCCCTGGTGGATGTGACATTTTAAGATGTGAACGGACATTTCCGTGAATATCAAGTAAAATCTAGGAACAACTTATTTTTGGGGGGACAAAATATGTTTAGATTTAAAAAACATGTCTTTCCCAAGATATCTAGATATCAGACACCCACTTTTATACCACATTCACTATAATTTTACATTAGAATACTTGTTCACACTGAGGATGTAGTATGAT
Organism: Diadema setosum; assembly: GCF_964275005.1. Classification (NCBI taxonomy): domain Eukaryota; kingdom Metazoa; phylum Echinodermata; class Echinoidea; order Diadematoida; family Diadematidae; genus Diadema; species Diadema setosum. Next base: position 3,281,964 of record NC_092691.1, on the reverse strand, counting down.
TTTGTCACTGTGACTGTGAAAACTGATGTTCTACATATTCTAATCAATTTTCCAGATAATTAATCTCAAAAAGGCAAAAGAATATAAATGTTATTTAATTACATTGATTAGACCTCTCCTGTATACTGTATTTAATAAGTTTAAAAATGATTGAATATGTGGTGGATGTGACATTTTGGGGTGTGAACGGACACACAGTATATCTCCCCAACGCACAGCATTTTTCAGTATTAGTTCCCAATGCTTCACGCAGCATCAAGACTTGAACACAGTGTGAAATGATCCACAACCATTGGAATGGTTAACTTAGATTGAGGGGTGAAAAAAAAAAGTTAATTGATTTATATATCACTTTACTGCAACTAATTGAAAATTGCCCTTCAACATAAGTAAGCACCGGTTATGTAGTGTTCTAGTAGTAGCCATGACAAAAAATAATGGGCATTCAACTTGATCAGATTTAAACCAGCTATCTCCTGATGTTTAGTTTCCAGTGAAGGTACAGTGAAGGTGATTCACAGAGATAATGGTATGGGTCCATCTCACTGAAGGGGTCCGTTTAAACCCACTTTCCAATGCATTTTTAGAAAAAAAGGAATTCTTGCATCAGCGTAGTTATTCAGTGTTTTAGGAGTATAACCAAATGTGTGATGAAAAAATCATGGCCATATAATACTCAAGCTGGATTTAAATCGACCATCTCCTGATTACCAGACTGGCGTCATATCCACTAGACTACCAAGCTTCCGCTACAGAGCCCATGCTAGTTCTACAATGTACATGTATGTGATCCTGTGCAGTAGATACTGTGTATTTACCTGGTATTCAAATCAATGAATTCTTACATCAAGTTGTTTTTAAGTGGAGCTGATTGACAAATTGCCCCTTGTCGATGTACAATAAGCACCAATTATTCAGTGTTTATAGTTGTAGTCCTAATAAAAAATCATGGGCATACAACTCTGAAACCAACAAGCTCCTGATTATTAAGCAGGCATTGTAATTCATATCCACTAAACTGCCTCAACCCCAACAGACAAACCAGTGCTCCTTCCAATTCTTTTTAGCAGAGGGTAAGTCAATATTTATGCAAATAAATAAACCCTTGTATCAAGTTGTTTTTATTGCAACTGACTGACAAATTGCCCGTTGTTGACAAAAATTAGCATTATTCAGTATTTGCCATGATTTAAAAAAAAATGCACTTGCTGTATGTGCTTCACAAGATTACATGTTATTAGCCAGCTATCAAAAGCTCTTTAGGGTTGTTCATTATTCCCAATGTTTGTTATTCTGAAACACACAAATTCCTTTAACTTACAGGTTCGTTCAGCGAAAAAATGAGAGAGGGTTTATTTTTCTGAGGCTTTGTAAATCCAAGAATTAGATAAAGGTCATTATTCCAAAGGTTCATAAATCCAAATATGAAATAAGGCATGTTATTCTGAAGGTTTGTTCATCTGAAGGTGTAACAAGTTTTGTTAACCCTAAATTATTATTTTTTAATCTGAATACATAATGATACTCATAAAGCAAAAAGGGAAATAAAGTTTGTTATTTCCACAAAAAAAAAAAAAAAAATGAATGGTCTTCAATTGACAAAGAATGGCATATCCTGGTGATGATATAGGAGAGGTGGAAGGGTGGTATATGGATGAGGAGGAGAAAATGCTTCTTTTTACAGAACACAAACTATACAAATAAAGATTTCATTTTGTCAATATGTAGGGCCTATGTATACCCTGTGCATTAACATACTAACAGTGGTGCTTCAATATCAACAAACTATGGCAAATTAGAAATGTGATTTTTAACTGACATGATAAAGTTTATGGGTGGAATCCTGGTAGGTGACATATGCGAGAGTTATTGTAGCTTTTGCCTGTGCTGTAGATTTACAATGCATAATGCACACAGGATCATGACCACATAATCTGCATTTTTTGTTATTATTATTGAGGATTGGTCTTTATACCAGGTTTTCACTTTTAAAGTTTGTAATAGGCAGAAAGTATAGGTAGGACGAAAGGGAAGATTAAGACTCACATTACTTGTACCTTTTCTTTTCGATACCCTGGGAAAACACTTAACTGCACATTGGGGATTTTGATCACAATAAAAATGTCACATTCACCATGTTGGATATCATTTACTGTGAGAAAAATTGAGTGCATAATTGCTCTATCAGAAACATTATGTATGACTTCATTGGTTAAAGAGTAAGGATGTCATTACTATGTTGATGAATTTATTGTTTTATTAATATGCAGTTCACATAAATTGAAGGTAAAAAAATGTCTGTTCACATTTGATTTTGTCACATCTGCACCAAGGAGTTTCAGGCATTCATACATTGAAACTTGAGAATACAACTGTATGTGGACCCTTGTGAGCAGTGATTTGCATTCTAAAATGTGGTTTTTCTATGTGGTTCTTCCAAGTAGGATTACTGTTACCAGTTTATGATAAAGAAAGATTAAAATTCGGAATTCTGTTCACAATTTTGGCATCACATCCCCTGTGTTGGATCCAATTTACTCTAAGAGAATTAAGTGAACTGTACAATTAACAGTGTACATGTATGTCTGCAAAAAGACCTAAAAAATACTTTGGTCATTCAGTGCATGTGAGCCAATAGAAATGTTAGTAATGATTTCAACTATTACTATTAAGTATAAATTGAAGAAGAGTAAAAATGTCCGTTCACATCTCCAATCCGTCACATCCATCACTTATAAGGAATTTCAGGCATTCATAACTTTTACAGGACATGGAACCTTGTCAGCAGTGACTTGTACTTTGAATACAGCATTCTTGATGGTACTGCATGCATTATAATCATTGGTTGCAATGCAAGGTGTGCAGGAAAACAAAATAAGGAAATTGGTGTTCCGTTCACATGTCACATCCACCGTGTTGGATATTACTGATATCATTTATGCTGACAAAAAAAAAAATGAAGCTTTCTTGTGAAACATAATTTGTTTCTTACTGTAAACTGACTTGTGCTGACTGTTCATTGGGTAATCACTTGGCTTATTTCTTTTGTTTATTGCTCAAGGTGTAAAATGTCCGTTCACATCTGTTTTTGTCACATCCACCACATCCTCCAGCTGAAATTTTAAATGTAAAAGTTGGACACTCACAATGTTAATATTAGGTGTGTGTATGTCCCCCAACATAAGCATTATCTCCATGAAATATTACACATCCTGAATGAGGAAGTGTAAAACAAGAGAAACTTTTTGAAGTCATTTACTCTATTTCACACCATATTTTTCCTTCAAAGCGGTGCAATTTTCCAATAAATCCAAATAAGAACACAAAATCTGGCACGAAGTTTGCTTAAATATCACTTAATCATGTTACAGTATCAAATTACCTGTTGGACACATAGTGTGTCAGCTCTGTCCATGGTATCATAGTGTTATCTTTCAGCAAAATTACCTTCATCTCCTATAGAACCATTCATAATATCAGATATTGTAATAATAATTAAGCTCTGGCATTACATTTTCCATTAAATTCACATTCTTGGGAATAAAAAATCAAGACATTCCATCTCTTAAAGAGAACTTGAAATTTTGACCCCTAGGTTGACAAAAAGTGGCGCCTAACCGTGAAACGGGCCCACACATCTTCATGTACACATACCTACATTCACTTGGGGGTTATTAAAATTTCTAGCTTGAAGTCTACAAACTGTCTGTCTTACCATTTATTCAGTCTCAGGGATTCCAACATAATCTTCCCAAGAGCTGAATTATACGTGGGTATCAAAATACAAAGAGACAAAAGAAGATTTGAATAATCACATTCTTTCTTTCCTGATCCCCAACCTTGGTTGGAAAGCAGGAGGGTCAGGAAGAGCCAAAATGAATACAAAGGGACAAATTTCCTCCACAGCAATCACTGACTTATCGGTGCACAGATGGGAAGGAGTGATATCTCTCTCTATCTCACCAATCCCACGACACAAGAGCGACTCCTCCAGAGGACCATGGGCAGGCGAAGACAGGAAACGCGGCATTAGAGTCACACCACAGGAAAGACAAAATCTGGCATCAGTTGGGATTTGATTTGGAGGACGGCCAATATACCGGCTCCACTATTATTCCAGGCGGCAATCCCCACGATTGTTGTACTCACAGCTCGTGCAATTGGAAGAATTTTCGTATGAGATGAACCACACTCTCTCTGTCCCAAAGTGTAGACAACACATCAACAGAGTGATTACAATGTGGCCAAATGTGGGATAATCAAAGGCTAAAATTGGCTAACCCTTTTGGTGTCAGGGACTTTGGACAGTGTGTACAAGGCTTTGGGTTTTTCTGTGCTAATCGGCACTCAAAGCACATGAAGGATTATTGAGCATTAGTAACTATTGTACTACAAATGAGAGCAGGTGATATAATGAGCCATATTTCTAGCTACTTCTTTAATAATAAACACTTGTGTGCTCTTCTTTATACCGACTGTAACGATCTAGTATCGTGCTCTCCCATTAAAACACGGTTATAACGAAATTCCGGTTACAACGAAATGATTATTTTAGATCGCAGCATTATCCACTCTTTGTTTTTTATTGATTCTTTGTTCGGTTGAAACAAAATTTTGATAAAATGAAAAAAAACTGCCGGTCCTGAGGACTTTGTTATAATGGGAATCCCCTGTAATACCATGAAGCTCCTTAGTAATACATTCTGACTAATCTCAACTACAAAGCAAATCTAAATACAACATGATACCATGGTGACTTTTTAACATGCAGAAATATAACATGGAATTTCAACAAGGCTCCACTATGTGAGAATGTCTTTTAAGAGTATTGTCATGGGGGCTATCTAAAGAATCTTCTAACAGCATAATTTGCAGGACCTGATTTCCTGTGAAGTGTGGCAAGATCTGATAAATACAGCAAAATAGCACCTCGGACATCGTTTGACAAATCAGAGTCAGTAAATCAGCAAAATGTATATCCTCATTTCTGTGAAACACAGATAAGCCACAGTTTTATAAATGCAAGAAATTATAACAGTCCTTTAGTAGCATTGTTGTTGTTGTTGGGAGTGAATCAAAATAAACATGTGTTGGGATGTCAATCATACTGGCTGTAGCCATAAATCAACAGCTGGAAAGAACTAGAGCGGAGAAAATACACCCCTTCATGCATGACTGCTTATCATTTGACGATCCCTCTTAACAGCCCTCCCCAGGGACGGTGCTTTTGTTTTCATTCATAATGACAAGAATCACTGATTTCCCATGCATTGATTTCAAGTATCTCTACAAGCCTCATAACTGTTTCAATTCACAATCATAATTCATGCATTGTCATCTAATCACTGAGCACTGAAAGGGCTGCATCCTAATATGGGTATAAAATAATCTTAGCATTAAAAAACAAAAATTTAAGCAAGCACATCACATTTATAGTGTGGTCACTTTGGTGATCACAATAAAAAATCCTGGCAAATAATGTTTCTTCAAGGTTATACCTGACTTAATCATTACAAAGGCACTCAGCATTATCCTACAAAATGTGATATAAGATGGTGAAAAGACAACATGTCACAGAGAAATATACTCAAACAAAAGGAAGCTAAAAGAAATGAAGCAAATGCATGTTTAACAGCAAATAGCCAAAATGTTGCAGACTACTATTCAATTTCAAATGTCAGCAGATCAATCCAGTGTGTTCATGGCACCTCTGACCAGCCATTATTGGAACATCATCCACTGTATCTGGTTTACTGATGAAGCACTTCCACTTACAAAATAATTACACATGTATCTCAAGGAAGCATTATTTAGAAGAACAAATCTTCTGCCATGTCTTTCAAGACAATGAAATTGAATCTTTTAGGAGACTTTAAAATAAAAATTCCTATTTTTCAACAATTTATTTTTGTTACACTAAGTTTGGTATAACCTAAACAATAGAAAGCATAGTCAATTATGAAGATCTCCTTTTATATCGTCTCAGCTAATCCACCAACTACAACAATTCATATCCCTTCTACATATTCTAATTTGATTTGCTTTCTATTGTTCTACTGCAGTACTACTTTCATAGCTTAGACATGATTTGATATCCCTGTGAAATATATGCTCTAATTATAATGATGAAAAAGAAAACATAGATCATTACAATCAAACCTATCATTTAGAGGAAAGTGCTGAAGCTGGTTGTATGCAATGCATGAATGAATTTAAAGGTGATCAATTAATTATTTTGATCATTGTATATATTCCTTATTTTTCTCCTCTACCCCACCAATCCCCACCAATGCAATAATCTTCAAAACTTGAAGCTGCACTCTACCTGGAAGAAGAAGAAGAATCCCCCTTTTTTCACTCCTCTCTCACCCGCTTCCTCTCTACTCAGCTCCTTTTCTCTTACACCATTGTTATTCTCAAGATGAGTCAGTGTCTACCTCGTTTACACAATTAACAAGTCTGAAAACTGCAATTCATCCAAGCATAAAAATTAAGTTCAGCACACCAACAACATGCCTCACTTTGGAAAGGCTAGACTGATCAATGACAAACCAGGGGCAATTCTTACTTCTTAGAATAATGCATTATTCTCTCATAATATACATAGGGTCAGCCGACATGTAACATATGTACCACTGTGGCATATTCTCCAACCAAATAGCATCTCAGAACACAGAGTGTTTAATAGCATACCACCACAGCACAGCCGTCTTTCGAGGAACAATCCTTATCAACTCAAATTCATGATGCGTCATACATGTAGGGGCCTATATTTTCGCCACACAGCATTCACATGTACCGGTTACCGGGATAGCACATATATAATACGTATGTTCACACTCCAACTCCATTGATACCATCATAACCATTGAAGATACCGACACTGTCGGCAGTGTCATTACTAGGGTCCTAGATGACTCCTATCGCTTAATATCTTTTTTTTTTTAATACCAACTAGTTTGATCTTGAGGACAGCGTAGACTAGAATAGGCTAACATTAAATCTTGAAAAGGGTTCTTTGTACATCAGGGTGACAGGGAGGTGGAAAGAAGATCAAATCCACACTGTACAATTAACAGGGATGGGCATTCATCTAGATCCAGCATGCACCCATCCCCGGCCTAATCTACATTTATCTGTTATCTCTTTCTCCCTCTCTGTTTATCATCACCAAATCGCTCCATCCAGTCATCCTCTGTTCCTCAAATCTCAATTACAAAATTAGACTGAAAGCCAGTCACCTTATCAATTCTACATCTATCCCTTTCCACCTATTTCTCCTCCTCATGAGCTGCATCCATGGCATTTGGAAGCTACATGTACGAGAACAACAACTGATTCAGCTACAACTCCAATGCAATGTATTGAACGAAACGGCTGGCAATCATAGCATGCCGCAGGAAACCCATACGATACCTTTCTCCACTTCAGCAAGGATGAGGTCGATGTAATCCTCAGATAAAGGTTCTCCAACAACCACGAGCATGAAGTGGGAAAGAGACGCTGGAAATCCAGCAGAAATGCTGGGCTGAGCTGCACTCTCCTCCACCGAAGCCATGTTTTGTTTGTTCCACAGACAACTTGGCTGGGGTGGCTCGAATAGATTCAAGCAAAAGGCAGAAGCTTTGTGTCAACGAGAGAAGAGATATCTATCGGTCCACAAAACTGGTTATAACCAACTGCGCAGTCTTGTCGAGGCCGCTGTACACGAGCTCCGCTCTGATATGATGATGAGAGAGAGATCGAGAGAGACCTCCACACACATCCACACATCAGCTAGCAAGAGTCGTAGGGTGCGCACGTGCGTCTCTCGCCCAGTCCGGTGTACTTTGTGATGGTAAAAGTGGGCAGGGCATTTGCTCGTAGTCTACTCATTCCAGACATCATTTTTTTTTTATATTCACTGTGCACAGCAGTAACCATCGAAGAGTGGGATTCGATTTGTGCCCTCTACGGCTTTGGACTGTGCAGCGTAAATAGGGCTCTGATTCTCATTTCTCCTCACCACCACCTACAATAGGCTCTTTGGATTCTTATACATTTAGTTCATTTTTTTCCAGTTTAGTTTAGACATGTGGGGCCTGTCAAACAGCTGCTCAACGACATAGCACATCAACGGGGGAGGGGGGGGGGGGGATTAAAAAAGTTGATATTATTCTTTAATCAAACCAGCCCTTTGATAAGTCACATTAATTATACAGGTCTACACACTGGATGTGCACACAAATACATTTCTCGATAAAAAAAAAAAAAAATAGTAATAAAATCAGACATTCTATTTTGTGATGGGATGAAATATTTCAAAAGAAGACACAATGTATAGGCAGGCCCTAAGTCACGAGGATGATACAGAATATATTATTGAAATGGATACTCGAATGTTTTCCTGAGTAACCATGTCCATTAGCTTCATTGAAATTGACTTTCCATGCAACTATCCCTTGGTCTTGAGGGAATACAATACAGTACACAGACCCACTGTAACATAGACTGAGCTATAAGATACAAAATACACAGTGGCAATTCTAGAATCACCCTATACATTTGAAAGAAGGAAAAAGTCCTGGCCATGACGGAATTGACAACTATTTGATAAAAAAACATAATTCCTCAAATGGTGGATCCCTTAGTACACATTATCAACTCATCACTTACAACTGGCCATGTGCCAAATAGCATGAAAATTGCGAAAGTAATTCCTATTTACAAGAAGGGGGAGAAGGATGATGTCAATAACTATAGACCCATATCTTTATTATCTTCTATTTCTAAGATTCTTGAAAGAATAGTTTATATCAGGACAGTACGTTTTCTTAAAACCTGCGACATATTCTCAAACTTTCAATTTGGATTCAGGGAAAATCACAGCACAACACACGCACTACTTGCCCTCATCGACAAAGTCACACACGCACTCGACACACTTTCACACACAATAGGTATCTTCTTGGACTTCTCCAAGGCCTTTGACACGATTAACCACGGAATACTTCTCGCCAAACTGTCTCATTATGGAATACGTGTAAAGGCCTTGGAGTGGTTCACGAGTTACCTATCAGAAAGATCCCAATTTGTATATGTTAACGGCTTTGACTCTCAAAGTAAAACAATTGCATCTGGTGTTCCACAAGGGAGTTTATTAGGCCCATTGTTATTCATTATTTATATTAATGATTTTCATAGATCCTCGGAGAAACTATCATTCATATTATTCGCGGATGACTCTAACCTTTTTTTTTTTCTCACCCTGACCCAAACATTTTAATAACAGTCAATGAAGAACTGAAAAAGGTTATACAATGGATATACGCAAATAAATTGTCATTAAATATTCAAAAAACAAAAGTTATGCTTTTTAGTAATTCTTTAGATAGCCTCCCAGGCAAAATAACATTTGATACTACTCCCTTAGAAGAAGTTTCTTCCTTTAAATTTCTTGGTGTTTGCGTCGATAACAAGCTTTCATGGAGGAATCATATTGATAACATATGTAAAATTATATCAGGTAACATTGGCGTAATGAATAGATTAAAAATATCTTCCTTCATCTGCATTATTAACTCTTTATTCTAATTTGGTACTACCTTATTTAAACTACGGGATTCTTGCTTGGGGTAATACATATCAGATGTTACTTGATAAACTTTTTTATTTTTTTTTTTAGAATTGTTTTTAATTTACATACCCGAGAACATAGAGATGCTTTGTTTTCTGACCATGAAATATTAAAAGTAAATGATTTGTACGTGTTTCAACTTGGCCAGTTTATGTTTAATTACAACAGTAACTTTTTGCCTAAAATATTCCATGATTCATTTCATCGAAATAGTCATGTTCATAACTATCCCACGCGACGATCCGACGAATTTCATCTTCCATTAATGAGAACCGCACATGCCCAAAATACATTTCTTTATACCGGACCCAGACTTTGGAATAATTTAGATAATAGTTTAAAAGATTCCCCCAAATTTGTTACATTTAAATACAAACTCAGAAAATATTTACTTTCTACTTATAATCTTAGATAATTTAAATTGTTTTGATTCATGCTTGAGCCTTCACCTGTCCTGATGTCGCAGCACTTGGCGTGTTCTGTGTACAGACTTCTGTTCTTTCTTCTCTCCTCTTCCTTTCCTGTCTTTTGTTCTTCGTAGACTTGTATTGTTACCGGCTTCTCTCCTCTCGGTACTGTCTCGCGTCTTACAGTGTATACGTGTGGGTAATCGAATGTGTGTACAAACGTGTTGTCCTTGTCATATTTTCCCGGTACACGTGGTTCAGTGAGCAGTGTCCGGGCACTAGCATTGGTATTCTATATTTTTTCCCCAACCGGTGTATCTCAAAATAATTACATGTATATTGTTATAGAATAGTATATAATTTACTCATTATTTGTCTAGCGATCCACGTCCGACAAGCTATGCTTTTTAGTGGATCACTATTTTCCATAATCGAATTTATTTTCCGTTCTCCCACGAAGTATTTATACAGTGTTTTCCTAAATATTGTACATGTTATATGTTGTTCTATAATTTGTCTCGTATATAAATTACATGAATCTTTTGCAAACGTTTGAACAATATTTCATCACATGTATACTTTGTACTATGTTTTTTTTGTTTTTTTTTGATTTTCGATGATTGGAAATAAACTATGATTGAATTGAATTGAATTGAATTGAAATTTCTCAAGGTTACCAACTGAAGGCGCTATTTACCAAAATGATAAAAGAAATACATAGGATATTATGCTGAACCGTGATTTCTCTTTGCAATTTTTTGTTACGAGTATCATATGTCTTTAATTTTGGATTAACTATTTTCATTTTTGCCACAAAGCAAAAGCAAGTCAAACCGTTTAAATAATACTTTGTTTGTCATGGATAAAATCTTTCAATGTCATCACATGGGAGCGCTATTCATTATATTTCTATATTTCGTTACAGTGTAAAGAAACATATTGTGGGACCTAATGCATTTCTTGGGATAGGTACATGTAAGCCTCTAATTATCACATCAATATTTCCATTGTAATATAATTTTGAATTGCAGACTGATGACATGATAAACAGAAAATGATACTATAGGCAAAACCTGAGTGGAAGATTCATAATGACACAATAAAAGTACAGTAAATCTTTGAAAAATATTTTCCATTATTTCTATTACAGGTGTATCTATTTTTTGATGCCTGTGTCATATGAAAAAATGAAGGAAATGATAAGAAAACAAGCAGAGTCATTCACAACCATAGGTTCTTCATGCTTTGCTAATTCAGCAAATTTCGGCCAAGAATCCCCATTTCATTCAGTCATTAATGTAGTATTGGACATGAAAATAGAACAAAAAAAAAACATGAGATGGGGATTCAGGTTCTAAATTTTATGAGATCATTAGGAACCCAGCTTGCATGAAATATCATTGAGCATCAGTTCTAAATGGAATTAAAAGATTGTTTGATGAAAATGGGTTTTTCAATGGTTGAGATAAAAAAAAAACCAAACAAACACGAAAGTGTTCTTGAATAGATAGATGGTGGGTACACCTTTTATAAGAACTTTGTTTTTTTTTTGTTTTTTTTTTTTGATATCTCAGCCATTTCACTTCAACTATTTCAACGACTTTTTAATGGAACACTCTTTTGCATCGTTACAATTACTTCTCTCTTATTTTTTATGACAAATTGTGCATTGTTGTTTTTTTTTTTGGTTGTTGTTTGTTGTTTGTTTTTGTTTTTTGTTATTGGGCCTAATATCATTCGTGCATATTAGTATAATAATGTGTTCAATGAACTGTCTTTTTCAGTTAGATGAAAGACAAATTGACACATGCACTGCTTGTATAATGTAAGTCATGGAAATAAAAGAACTATATTGAAGTGAAACCGATTTTAATCAAATAAACTCTTAATTCCTCTAAGAAATAGGCGGTTTCTAATCATCTCACAAAACTTAACACCTGAATCCCTATCTTACCCCAAAGGTTCTCCCATATGAACAGAAATATATATGTATATAATATATATATATATATATATATATATATATATATATATATATATATACACACAGAACTGGAAAACCCATTATGAGTCTATTGATTATGTGATTTCACTTTGAACAACAAGCTACTCGTACACTGTAACTCGGAATAATGGTAGCGGTATGCTGATATGGTGACGTCAGAAGTTGTACGAAGAGCCTTGTGTCCAGACAACGCGAGCAGCATGAGCGTGTACGCATAGTCCGCGATCTCCGGAAAGGCCCCGAACAAGAACGCAGATTCTGAGGTGAGCTAGCTAGCTTGCGCTAGGAACTGCGCTGCGGCTGGCTGTGCTGTAGAGTGTATCGTAAACCACGTAAACACTAGTCGGTGAAAGGCAGGCGTATTCCTACTGGAAATCCTAGTTGTAAGTCCACGAAACTTTCGTGAGTCATTCTTTTCCTCTCTTTTGTTTGAATTCCTCGTGAGTAAGGCTGTAAATAAGCGGGTGAAGTTCAGGTATGTGTGATGGAAGAGAGAATACGGACACAAAAATGGAGAGGTCAACAGTACCGGAAACGACAAAATCTGAGCAGTTACGGGTAGTCGGTGGGAAGCGGTGTTTGGCGTTCGGGTGCTGTAACTCGTCTGTGAATTCGAGTTTTTCCATGCACGCAATGCCGGGGAATATGCCAGTCGGGACGGAACAATTTTCACCTCTGCAGAAGGAGTGGATCACATTTATTGGAAGGAAGAGGAAATTCGACTGCAAGGACGCAAGAAACTATTCCAACATCATTGTATGTTCCGGACACTTCAAGCAAGAGGACTTCGACTCGACACAGGTAAAGTTTCAAACTTTCCACTTAACATAAAGAGTCAAACACATTGAAATATTAAAGCACAAGAGGGGCAAATACAACCATAGAGCATAGTGACAGGTGTAAGTAAGTACATTGTAATAACAAGTGGCGACTTCATGATAATGGCGACTTAGAAGGTGATCATAAAATACAGCAAAGCGCAGTAGTATCTAGAGCATACATTGAAGTAACCCCGTCGCGTGGCGCTGTAACATACGGTACGTATTTGTCCGTATGGGGTCGCTGCTGCAGTTTACATTGAAGCAAGATATATTGCATCATTTCTTATCATTTATTTTATATGCACAACAGAGTGGCCTTCAGAGTGTGCAGTCAAGATGTAGTTTTTTGTTTTTTTTTTCTAGGAAATTTCTAGACAGTATCGATATCATTACGATGATTTCACTTTTCTTCCACGATCCAATCTATTCCAGTTTGAGATGTTCAGGAGAGGCCATCGCAAAAGACCCCCCAGACTCCTTCCCGGTGCTGTCCCCAGTTTGTATGATGCAGCCCAGCCCTTTCCTCCAGCGTGTTTCATACCACCTGCTCTGGCATCGTCTCCGGAAGATTCAACATCAAACCAGGAATGTCACTATGATTCGCTTGGTGCTGATGAATCTGACTTTGCAGATTTAACTGACTGTATGGATTCAGCTACATATGATGTTAAACTTGAAGAGCCTGAAGAGTATGAGGTACAAATGTATAGTTATTGTTTTGTTTTATTCAACTTCTAAATATTTCATGGTTTTACCTGCCATTTACATTATATGCTGCCTGCAAGTGTTTTGTTTGTTTGTTGTTGTTTTTTAGATGGGAGTAATTTAACTATAATTTATGCACTTAATGAGGCTATAATGACCACAATTAAGATAATTTATAGGCTGCAATAACCAGTTAATTTTTTTTTTTTTCATTTCAGGAATTTGATGTACAGTTGCATCCATTATTATAATTTCTTTTTTCTTTTGTTTTTGTATTGTAAATGTACACAGTGTCACTATTGTGTACTGTATGTTGGTATTGAAACTTATTTCATTGAAGTTTTGTATGTAACTTATACATTTTCATTAATTTGTTCACGTATCAACCTGCCACTTATCAACTAATTTATTTCTTGACAGTTTGCCTCTGTTGTGACGAAATGTATGTCGCCTCAGAAAAGACCTTCTGCATCTCCATATGACTATGTGAGAGAGGAAAAGAGACAAGAATGGGTATGTACTATAGGCAACTCCTGTTATTTCCTTCCTTATACATTTCTAATACTTTCTAAACCGTATCATTGTTATTATATATTGAGTCATATTGTTATTATTGCCAGAACGACAATGGTTCATCCGCCTACAGCATGTGGCTTATCCGACCCCAAATCTGCATTTGAGAAGAATTTGCTATAAAACTGTATAATTGTACTTTTTTTTCTCTCTGTTTCGGTCATTGTTGTACCCGTGCTCCCCATCTTAATCTTAAACTCAATTTTAATTGGGACCTACGCTCAACAAGCTCGCTTTTAAGTAGGTTCCTTCATATTTCTTTAGCATTTTTTTCACAGATTCCAAACCTCATAGATCGACCACTACAGTATATGTTTTATATATTTGCAATATTTTATGTATGTCTCCAGCTTGATATCATGTACTTCATTTAATTTTGTTATATTTAATGTATTTTTTCATCGAGAAATATGAAAATAAATTGAAATTGAAATTGAAATTATATGATTGGCAGTTTGTTTGTTTGTTTGTTTTTTATAGTAAAAAAAATGTTATAACCAATCAATATATAGATATTTATAATACAAGTAATCACTTTGGTACCAGATTTTTTTTTTCATAGTAACAAAATCTATTTATAATCATGCTTGTTGCAACAAGTCAGCATCCCCGTCGTATCCCCATGCTACTGGGTCTTCGATTTTCAATGCAGTTATGATTTTGTGCCAGAAACAGTATAAACTGATAAATGGGGGAAATATGTATGAATCACTTAATTTCAAATTTCTCTCATATGAAGTATGGGTATCTTGTGTTATTATTGTAAGATACATTTTTTTGTATTTATTTGATGTATGTTTTACTGTTTTGGTTTGTTTCATTTCTGTTATTTGGTAATTTTCAGGAAAGTGGCCAAAACAATCTCAAGTTTGTGGACAGCTCTACTCAAACTCCCATGCAGCTGAGTACTACTTCATCTACCCAATACAATGTAGAGTGTTGTGATGCTGCTGTACAAGTTCCAGAGCCCGATGCTGCACCTTCATCTCCTGAGTGTGTCAATGACCTTAATGAAGCACCTCATCATCACCCAGCTCAGGTCCATTTGGATAAGACTTCTGTATTACAGGTATGTTTGTTTGTTTGTTTGTGTTGCTGTTTTTGTTTGGGGGGTCAATGAAAAGCATTTTGATAACTTTGTACATGTAGGCTGCAGTTTTTCGTGACGGATTGGCCATTTAAATCTTTGCTAAAGTTTTGGGAATTTCATAGTATTTTAGGTGTATACTGTATGATATTCTCTGCTGTTGTTTTGAGACCATGTGACACTGTGACTGGTCATTTGTTTAAATTCGTTTATTTATCAATGAGTTCTTTTTGAGCAGTTTGACACCGTTGTGACAACATGCCTCTTTACAGAGAAAATAAACTTTATTTTTTTTTAATCTTAAGGATGTATATATCTATGCATTTTCTTGAATCATATACTGATATACAGTAGATTGATAATTATACCCCTTTGCACACATATTGCACAAGGGGATAACTCTGACAGTGGTTTGCAGGGTGGTTTGGCGTTCTGTCGGTCCATCAGTATATGTTGCAAAATCTTGTCAATTGAAGTACGCCTTCAGTTTTTGAGCAAGTAACCTGAAATTTGGCACATATGACCGCTGCTGCTGGTAGATGTGCAAGATAGCTTCTTTTTTTTTTCTAGTTTGGAGTAATGCATTCTCATAGTGAGTGCAGATGTAAAAAAAAAAAAAAAAAAAAAAAAAAAAATCAGAACAAGCTGTTGTGGATCGAACACCTCAGTGTTTTAATGCAGTTCACTTGAAATTCAGCACATGTGATCACTATGATATGTAGTCTTGCTGGACACTTTTTTTGTGAGTGGTTAGTTTCAATTTCAGGACAGTTGGGCAACTATTGCCATCATATTTCATCAGTCATCCCTAATACATTGCCCATCTCTTTAAATGTTCATCTTTTTCTCCACAACCAATGGGTAGATTTCAACCAAATTTCTTACAGATCAGCCTTTAAGGAAGGGGAGCCAAATTTGTTTATGTGATGGTGTATTTTTAAATTTCATTGTGTATTCTGAATGTAGGAGGACGTTACTCGGATAAAGAGTGAGGAAGAGAAGTCAGTCCCATGTGATCTTGGGTGGGTCATTGATTTCCCATCTCCCATCCAGCCTCAGTCATTTCAGGTGAGATTTCGCTGTGTTTGTTTTGCTTGTTTACTTACATTGATTCTTATACCTGATGAATTTATGATCTTTACCTCGACTGCATAGCAGAAGTGAGACACAGGCATCTCTTTTCCTCCTGTGGTATTAGTGGCAGCAGCAACATCAACAATTTGGTGTAATATCTATAATTTTCATCAGGTTTGAACTATGACCACCAAAGGCACACCACAGGTACATAAGGAACAAAAAAAAATGTTGGTCAATTTGGAATATTGGTCAAAGCTGAAAAGTTGAAAGGTCAAGTGGTCAGTTAACTTTATGTGGTAATCACTGTACTGGTAGTAGTGTTATGTACAGTGTACTCTCATTAACTTTTCACAGCTTTGAGCTGAGACCATAAAACTCACACCTCGGGCACATCACATGATGATGCCAATTGAGTTTGAATATTGGTAAACACAAGGTCGAAGGTCAAAAGTCAATGAGCTTACAATGAAAAACACTATACTATATGCCAGGGAGACATCCCTTCATTTTAACAAGAGGCATTTGCAGGGAAACATTAAAGTTTTAAATGCTTGAGTCCAAGAGAAGGTGCATTCCAGTGTCTTTTGATAATCATATTAACAGATCTTAAAAAGTGACTGACAGATTTTTTTTTTTTTTACTTGAAGGGTTGCTTGTTTGTTTGTTGTTGTTTTTTGGGGGGTGTAGTATCTTGGTAACTTGAAAAAAAAAATGTTATGATATATTTGGCACATAGAGGTGTATTAGTGAGAACATATGCAATTATTACGGGAAAAATGAATCGACACAATTAACATGCATTTGCATAATATAGTTCCTTAAACCCTGTGCTTTATTTGCAAATAGGTACATACATTGTATACTGTAGTGCTTTATTTGCCACGAATGTCTGGAAACATATTGCCAATGAGTAGAGATTGAGGAAACATTAACAATAAAACAATAACAAACTGAATTCTTCAGGTGACAGATAGCCTACCGCCCTATGCAAGTCATCGACAAACTTCTCACACAGGTCCGTCAACGTCAACCCATAATGATCGATCGACTTCACAGAGATCACCAGAAGATTCAACAACTAGTCAGGAATATCAACATGATAAACATGATGCTGATGAACCGGATTTCTTGGATTCAGTTGACTGTATGGATTCAGGGATATGTACATGTGATGCTGAACATGAAGAGCCTGAACCACATGAGGTAATCTTTATGTTATGTTTTATGTTGCCTAGAATGTTTTGGTGTTAGTTTATCAAACTTAGTATGGTTGCAATGACCAGCATTTAAACTTTGTAGACTGCAGTTTTCCATGATGGAATAACCGTTTAGATTTTGCTCAAGTTCTTGATTTCTATCTGCCCATCTGTAGTGTTTTCATATTTGTTTTGTTTTTGTCTTGTTTTTTTTTTCAATATTTAATGTGGTATTTGGTGCCCCAGTTTACAAACATTTTTTTTTTTTTTTTTTTTTTTTGGGGGGGGGGGGGGGGAGGCCTCTGGGTTACCCAGAAAAGGATGAAACTGATTTACACTGCTTTATACAAGAGGATATTGTTTGTCTTAATGCAACAATGGATGAGTGGTAATGCATTAAATAAATTGTATCATTTCATTGATTTTTTTTTCTCTCTCTCTCTGAGTAGGTAACCAAACTGTATAATTATGTGCTGAACTCGGTGATTAAAATGGGTTCTAATTGAATTACTGTACAAAATGATAATGAAAAAAAAAACTTAGAAAAAGGAATGCTACAGATTGCATCGTTATCATTGCTGGAGTACTTTTGTTTATGTCATTTCATGAAGCATTTTGTTGCACAGATATGCTCTCAGCCAATCAGATGCAAGGATTTCACTAGCTTATAACAGTTTGTTGGAAACTGACAAAACTCTTCATGAAATGCCCCCCTGGAGTGCCACCATGGCATTCATGTTGGACTGAGGCACATTGCTATTCGTGAGTGAGCTTGCTAGGTTTACAACAAGGTCAAGTTTGGATAGATGACTGAATGCTGATGTAAGAAAAAGTTTGGCAAGTACTTGGGCAGATGTCTATTGGAAATGCATGACAAAACAAAATTAGTTTGTCCTCGATGGGTTATGGTCGATGCACTTGAAGGGTTGATGGTGACATGTAATCAATCCAAATTGGTGCTCTTTTAACAAAGCCTGTAGTAGCCTTATCTTAGGAGTGTAGTCTGGTCCTTGTAATCACTAATAGTGTACTCATTTTTGTTTACAGGTTACAAAGGCATTGCCAGAATCAGAGAATAATGGAAATGTTGATCAGAAGATGATTGTCAAGATCAAAGAAGAGCCTGATTGGGGTAAGTTAAAGGGAAAGTTTGCCCAAGTATACATGTGGATTGAGTGAATGCAGCAGTATGAAGAGAACAGTTAAGTGATTGTTTGAAGAAAATCAGACAATCTGTTCAAAATAATGAATTTTTAATGTATTAGTACCTTATCACTGGATGAGAAGACTACAGTGGTTGGTTATGCTAATACATAACAATAACATGGAAATATATTAGAATTTCACAAACTTTAGTTTTTTATGAAAATAAGATGAACCTTTTACCTCTTATTGACATATGCTAAGAATAATGTTGGTGACATTGTTTTATCAGGAGACTATAGTGACACCGCTGCTGAGATGACGTTTCAGGTGAAGAGGGAAGCGGCCACACTGGCTGAACCCGAAGCTGCTGCGGCGTTAACTCCAGACAATGCAAAGAGCTGTGGAGAGTCAGAATCCAGTGCTATGGTGATAAAAAGGGAACACTCGCAGTCAGAAGGTACCTATTGTTTTGCGGGGGGGGGGGGGGGGGGGGGTTATCTGTATGTTACTCCTGCCAACTTGAGGAGGGTGCAAAACACAGTCCGCTTGGAGACGGAGCACAGAGTGTTTACTATCCAGAAACATTTACACCACTGATGCATGTAGGAAGTATCTGGATATTCCACTATCCAATCGCTTTGAAGCCACTGTGCTGCCATATTGCCATGCACATTGCCAAACACTTGTGTATGGAGCCTTCAACACCATGTGACCTTGGTGACAATCTCTGCTGGAAAATGTGTGTATGTCTGCATAGTGTGTGCACTGTGACATGGCAGCATGCAGGGATCACCTCCCTGCAGCGTGGCAGCTTCAATTGTTTGTATGGCTTAACTGAGATATCCAGATACTTCTCATAGAGATTGGTGATTTATAATAAATACAGCCAGCAATTACATAGTAGCACAACTTGCTAGTACAAGTAGACGATAGGAAAAGTTAAACAAACCACAGCTGGGCCCTGTTTCATAAAAGATGTTAAGATGGCAACTCTTGCTGGAATGGCAACTTCCAATAGCAACAGCCAATCAGGAAGCTGGATTCTTGTCGTTACTATGGCAATTGCCATTCCAGCAAGAGTTGCTATCATGTCAACTTTTTATGAAATGGGGCCCTGATGGTTTTTACTGCGAACAGATTTATAGATACCCAGTGTAGCACTGAAAGTCAGTTGACAGATTGAAGAAAAAGCATTAGTGATATGAACAGGGCTCCTAACAATGTTTAGAAGAATAGAATTTATTTCATTTAAACATTACAATCATACGGTGGACTCCCGTTATAACAAAGCCCTCGGGACCGGCAGTTTTCTTGGTTATATTGAAATTTCGCTACAACCAAACAGATAAACAATAAAAAAACATAGAGTGGATAATTTTGCGGCTTGAGTTTTTACTTCGTTGTAACTGGAATTTCGTTATAATCGTGTTCGTTATATCGAGAGTGCACTGTACAATAAACCATGTGAAAATGGGCAGGTGTGACAGAATACTTCAGATGTTGCATAATGTTACTAAGAAGTAAGAAAAAACGTTGAAAAATTTAAAGATAAGCACATGCAGTGCCTGACAGTCCTCGGACATCCTAGTGTCTTGAAACCTTTTTGGACGGGGTAATTGTCTTAGACCTTTACAGTATATACAGCACACAGGTAGATTTCATGTGGAATGCGTGTTAACTTAAATGAGTGCCCAATCTGAGTAGCAATAGCCTGGTGTGATGACACTGGACAAAGCTAAGATCAATGCTGGAACAGCATCAACAGACTCATGAACATTTTTTTTTTCTCAAACCAGTTTTCAAAAATTGCTCAAATAGCTCAGAGTTTTGGTTGCTGTATATGGGGTACGACGACTGGACTGAATTCTAGCTTGGGGAAAAGTAGGGGAACTACGCTGTATACTCTGAAGGATTTCAAAGAGGTCACAAGTGTAAGTGCTTACGTCCTTGAATGAGATTTTTGTACCCACCATATCCCTCTCGTCGTAGGTGTATTAATAGGTACCTGGCAAAGCTAGGGTGATAATGACAGGGCTGTCTGGTAGAACAAAGTACCATTGAAGAGGGTACCTTGGATATAACTTAGACTATAGTTTTATCATTATTTGACTGTTCATCTATGATACAGACATTTTTGGAAATCGTGTTTTATTTCACTGCTGTTAATTTTAAATATCAAAAGTCTCAATAGTGAGACTGTGCATTATTGCGTAGGAGAATACGTGAGAGATCCCGCCTGCACGCATGTGTTCAATTCATTCATAGCTGTGTTCTAGAAAGAAGCAAAGCAATGTGATTCGACATAATTTTCACTGAAATTTTACAGTTTCACCTCAATTTCAGGAGTGTTTTACCCATTATTACAGTTCCTGATACTTGTATGTCAAATGAAAAGCTGAAAGAAACGACAGAGAAATATCTAGTTTCTTTGATTTCTCCGTCTGTTGCCTTGCTCTTCTCAGCCAAGGTTCAAGCACAATGGGCTACAGGCAGCAGCCTAGCTGCGTCTGCATGAGAAGGCAGTACGTGAAGTACTTAAAGGACAAGTTCACCATTATAGACATGTGGATTGAGTGAATGCAGCAATAAGTAGAACACATCAGTGAGGGCTTGAGGAAAATTGGACAACCCATTAAAGTTATGAATTTTTGAAGTTTCTGCTCAGTTGCGGATGGATGAAAAGACTACTATAGCTTGTGATGTCACATGTGTACAACAATATAAAGAAAGAATAAAGAAAAATCAACATATTTCCATTTTTCTCGCAAAACAAATGAACACTCGACTTCTCTCTTTCAGAAGACAGGGGGAATAATATTATCCTTAACATACGTCAGTAACAAGTGGAAGAAATATGCACTTTATTAAAAAAGTAAAGTTTTGTGAAATTCTCTTTTTATTTTCATTATATTGTTGTACGCATGTGACATCATACACTGTAGTAGTCTTCTCATCCAGCAGTGACTGCGCAGATACTTAAAAAATTCATAACTTTTGAATGGATTGTCCGATTTTCCTCAAACTTCCACTGATGTGTTCTACTAATATTGCTGCATTCTCTCAATCCTTATGTACATAAAGGTGGACTTGTCTTTTACCAAGCTGACCGCGTTGTGATGGCCAGTAGCTAGGGAAGAAAAAACCTAAACGAGGTGAAACCTCACCGAGACACTTGATTGCGATTCACTACTAGTGACAGTTTGAAGTCAGACATAGCCAAAAATATCTTCCTTCCCGAGTTCTTGATGCCCTGCCAGGCTCTTCGATGTACTACAGGCAAGACGATCGTAACGTACTGAAAACACATGGAGAATCTGTGCATGCAGCTAAGGCACTGAACCGCCAGGATCTTTAGAACAAAGAATGTGACTATGCTGCTGGCACCTATTTGTGCACAAAGAGTCCAATCACTACATCATATTTGGATTGACAATATGAAAAGGACAAAATGTGACCCGCCACGACAAAAGGATCCAAAAGTCGCTGACAGCTGAGCCAAGAAAATCGAGTTTGAAGTCAGAACATCAAATTTGGTCAAAATCATAAAATTTCTGTTTTTGGCACAATTTTGTAGTCTACTGGTTCGTCTATTATCTGCCAAAATTTAGAAGCAAAGTGATCAAAGAAAGGGCAAAATATTAGCATTTTTCTGGGCCATGATTTTCTGTCTTTCAGTGGAATAAAAACCTTTCTGAAGATTTGGATTTAGCACCACAGATAGACTCCACCCCTTGCAATGAGGGAGTAATCTTGTTGGTCAGTGCATGGCATCCTGGTTACTGAGTGGTTGTGCACAGACTGCTAGCGCTAAGTTTGAATGAACATCGTGGAGGTTGCTGAGACCATACCTTCTATTGTCAAGAGGTGAAACCTGTCTAACCTCCCCCTTGATCACGATCGTGTCGGAAGGAAAACTTTGATGGCAGTTTTCTTGAAGCGGTGATTTCTTAGACCACTCGACATATTCTCATAAAATCATCTATAAATCTCTGCAACCAAGTACTTTTATGAGTCATGTTATATGAAATTAAAGCAGAAGATTAAGGGAATAATGTCATATCCTTTTCCATAAATTGACCTCCCCCGACTTTCAGATCATTTTCTTGTTGCGGGTCACAAATTATCAATTGAGGTAAACCGAGGCCATGTGATCAAGCAGAGCATACCGGTTTATTGTGTACTGTAAAACAGGATATATTTGCTTCATGAAAATTTCGCGAATTGGAGTGGACGGCCTTTCTCGCAGCATGAAATTTTTGCGACTTGCCACTGGCATCTAATGCATACTGTGTAGGCAAGAACTTTTGTGCGCATTTTAATTTCGCGAATATTGCCGCTCGCAAAATTCGCGAAATCAAAATGCACGCGAACATTCCTTGTTCTTTACACCTACACGTGTACTTGCCAAACAGAAGACTTTGTATACTGACCTATCTTACAGAGTACTTCAACATTATGCAAAGATGTAGAGGCACAGACCAATTCCTGTTTGAATTGACATGCAGTAAACCACATCACCGTGCATTGTCATGAATTTATTTCCAGATGGTTCAAAAAGGTTCTGGCGGACACAGGTGTGGACACTCACATTTTCAAGGCAGGTCTATGAGAGTAGCTTCTGTCTCAGTGGCAGACAGCCTGAATGTTCCCATTACTAATATATTGACAAATGCAGGATGGGCTTCACAGAGAACTTTCAGAAAAGTCCATGGAAAGCTGCTTCCTGACTCAGGGATATTTGCTAATACTCTGCTGAACCAATAGCTGATCCAGACTTACAGAGATGTTGATTGTGGGACATGCACACGTGTGTATTTCCCTGGTTTGACAAGTTTGGGGAATGACAGCTATCCTGTCTCCCATGCCATTTTCCATCTGACATATAGGCTTAGGCCCGAATTCACGAAGGTGGTACAAATGAAACCATGCAAAAACCATGGAGCGCCAAGTGTCGCACGGAATATTTCGTTACGAAATTGGTCATTTCGTCGACAAAATGACCGTTTCGTTAACGAAATTATCATTTTGTGGACGAAGTGATCATTTAGTTACAAAATGTTGTCATTCCGTTACAAAATAATCATTTCATCGGCGAAATGACTGATTTCGTAATGAAGTACATGTATTCCATGTGACACTTTGCGCTCCATGGTTTTTGTCCATGGTTTCATTTGTACCACCTTCGTGAATTCAGGCCTAAGTGTCCTCTATGTTCTCATACACAGTAATGTGTAGTCTTGATATCTAGACTTACATTATAGAACAGAAAGATGTAATGATAACTTATCTTTATGAAATTTGATCTTTGTTTTATGAGTAGTAAGGCAAAGAGGAGATACTACGTGCCCTCCTCCCCCACCCATTACATTTTAATCTCACTAAGACTTTCATTGTGGTAAGTTCTCATCTTTATTTCGCATCAGAATCCTGTAGACGCTTAGTCACTTTAAAGATTGAACATGTGCGCGCAGGGCATGATCTCTCACATATTCTCGTATGCAGTTAATGTGTAGTCTCTCCTCTCTGATAAACAAAGGTCAAATTTTGAAAATGAAAGTTCTCATTTTTCTGTTCTCCTGTGTCTGCAGATGTGCTTTGATGATACCTTGCTTTCTCTCTCCCCTTTTCTGTCTATCTCTTCCATCTGAATGGGCCAACAGCTGCCAAACAAGAGACAGCCAATGGGCAGGGATATAACTCCAGTCATCATCGGGAAAGAGAGCATCTAATCTGCCAAGGGGAGCCTATCCAGTGCCGTTACATTTCCATCAGAGAAGAGGATAGAAAGACTGAAGAAAGGAGAGAACAGTTTTCAAAGTGTAGTGTGTGCTCCAAAGTGCTCTTTAAAGGTGGCTTGTGTCCGGACCGCAGTGGCACATCTTGCAGTCTTCTTTTGTGTACTGCTTGCCAAGCCTCTGACATATTGAATGAACCAAAATTAATGGAAGATATTGTAAGAGCAACCTCAGGAGTCACTGTGTCAGTGTCGCCAGGAAGTAAAAATCAGGATGTGCTTGAAAGCACAGAAGGGATGATAAAGAAGTCACAGAAAGATGAGAGTCAGAGTGGATCACAAGAAAAACACGAAACATGTGATGAGGGAACAAGAAAGGTCATAAGGAAAGTCAAAGATGGCAAAGTGGCAAAATCTAGTGGAAAGAGACGAAGCAGCCTATGGACACCACACACATGCTCTGTGTGCAGGAAGAGGTTCACACGGAAGGAACACCTTGTAACACACATGAGAATCCACACGGGTGAGAAGCCGTACCAGTGCAAGGACTGTGGCAAGGCCTTCTCAGACAGCAGTACCTTCTCTAAGCACCTCAAAATTCATGCCAAGGGGAAAGGGTTGCCATTGAGAGGAATTGCCAAAAGGAATTTAAAAGATTACATAGTAACAAGAGAAAATGACAAATACCATCAAGCCAGAGTTAAAAATCATGACAGATACCATGTATCCTTGATGGAAGATGATGACAAGTACCACGAAGCTAGAGCAGAAGATGATGTCAGATACCACAAAGCCAGAGAGAAAGATGATAATAGATACCATAATGCCATGGTGTTAAGAGAGGATGAGAAAAGCCAGGATCCCATGGTGGAAGATGGTGCCCCTGCCACTGTATCTCCTGACCACACTCTTGCTGATGATAAACATAGTGGTCCAGCAAGACCACACACATGCTCTGTGTGCAGGAAGAGGTTTACACGGAAGGAACACCTTGTAACACACATGAGAATTCACACGGGTGAGAAGCCATACCAATGCAAGGAATGCGGTAAGGCCTTCTCAGACAGCAGTACCTTCTCCAAGCACCTCACAATTCATGCCAAGCGGAAAGGGTTGCCATTGAGAGGAATCGCCAAAAGGAATTTAAAAGATTACATAGTAACAAGAGGTGACAAATGCCATGAAGCCACAGCAAAAGATAATGACAGATACCACAGATCCATGGTGGAAGATCATGACAGATACCATGAAGCCATGGTGGAAGATGTTGAAAAATGCCATGAATCCAGAGTGGAAGATGATGACTTATACCAAGAATCGAGAGCGGAAGATGATGTAATGTACCATGAAGCCAGCCACAAAGCCAGATTGGAAAATGATGAGAGATATGAGAAAGAAAGAGTGGAAGATGATGGCAGGTACCAAGAAGTCAGAGTGGTGGAAGATGATGACAGATTCTACAAAGCCAGACCGGGAGGTGATGACAGACACCACAAAGCTGGTGTGGAAGATGAGAGATACCAGAAAGCCAGAGTGGAAGATGATGAGAGATACCAGAAAGCCAAAGTGGAAGATGATGAGAGATACCAGAAAGCCAAAGTGGAAGATGATGACAGATTCTACAAAGCCAGACAGGGAGGCGACGACAGGCACCACAAAGCCAGAGTGGATGATGATGAGAGATACCAGAAAGCCAGAGTGGAAGATGATGGCAGGTACCAAGAAGTCAGAGTGGTGGAAGATGATGACAGATTCTACAAAGCCAGACAGGGAGGCGACGACAGACACCACAAAGCCAGAGTGGATGATGATGAGAGATACCAGAAAGCCAGAGTGGAAGATGATGACGGATACCAAGAAGCCAGAGAGGTGGAAGATGATGACAGATTCTACAAAGCCAGACTGGAAGGTGACGACAGACACCACGAAACTGGTGTGGAAGATGATGACACATACGATGTCATAGTGTTAATAGAGGATGAAAAAAGCCAGGATCCCATGGTGGAAGATGGTCTTCCTCTCACTATATCTCCTGACCCCACTCTTGCTGGAGAGAAACATAGTTGGTCAGCGAGACCATTCATGTGCTCTGTATGCGGAAAGAGGTTCAAGCGGAAGGACCACCTTGTGACACACATAAGAGTCCACACGGGAGAGAGGCCCTACCACTGCAAGGACTGTGGAAGGTCATACTCAGACAGCAGTTACTTCTCCAAGCACCTCACTCTTCATGCCAAGCAGAAAGGGTTGCCGTTAAAAGGAAAGGTGAAAAGGAATTTAAAAAGTTACATAGTAACAAGAGAAGATGACACATACCCTGAAGACAGCATGGAAAATGATGACATATACTGGAAAGACATGGTAGAAGATGATGACAAATACCACGAAGTCGGAGCAGAAGATGATGAAAGATACCTCAAAGCCAGAGTGGAAGATCATGGCACATACCATGAAGCCAGAGCTGACACTGATGATAGATACCATGAAGCCATGGTAGATGATGACAAATACCATGAAACCAGAGCAGAAGATGATGCCATGATGTTAATAGAGGATGACAGGAGCCGCAATGCCATGGTGCTAACAGAGGATGGCATAAGCCAAGATCCCATGGTGGAAGATGTTCCTCCTGCCACTGTATCTCCCGACCCTTCTCTTGTTGGAGAGAAACGTAGGAGGCCAGCGAGACCACACACATGCTCTGTGTGCAGGAAGAGGTTCACACGGAAGGACCACCTTGTAACACACATGAGAATCCACACAGGTGAGAAGCCATACCAATGTAAGGAATGTGGCAAGGCCTACTCGGACAGCAGTTCCTTCTCCAAGCACCTCACAATTCATGCCAAGCGGAAAGGGTTGTCGCTAAGAGGAAAACCCAAAAGAAATTTAAAAGATTACATAGTAACAAGAGCAGATGACAGATACCATGAAGCCAGAGTAGAAAATGATGACAGGTGCCATGATGCCATGGTGGGAGATGATGACAAATACTCTGAAGCCAGATTGGAGGATGATGACACATACCATGAAGCCCGAGTGGAAGATGATGACACATACTGTGAAGCCAGAGTGGATGATGACAGATACCACGATGCCATGGTGTTAATAAAGGATGAGAGAAGCTATGATCCCATGGTGGAAGATGCCCTTCCAGTCACTATATCTCCTGACCCCGCTCTTGCTGGAGAGAAACATAGTGGGCCAGCAAGACCATTCATGTGCTCCGTATGCGGAAAGAGTTTCAAGCGGAAGGACTACCTTGTGGCACACGTCAGAATCCATACGGGTGAGAAGCCATACCAATGCAAGGACTGCGGCAAAGCATTCACAGAACGCAGTACCCTTATCAAGCACCGCACAATTCACACCAGGGAGAAAGGGCCACAGTTAAGCAAAAACGTCAAAGGGCAATTGAAAGATTACGTGGTGTTAGTAGATGATGGTCAATGGAACAATGCCAAAGTGGAAGATGATCCGCCTCCTGCAGTATCTTGTGACCCTACTCTTGGTGGAAAGAGGAAGAGTAGGCATGCAAGACGACATGTGTGCGCTGTGTGCAAGAAGAGGTTTAAGCGGAAAGAACACCTTGTAAGACACATCAGAATCCATACAGGCGAGAAGCCATACCAATGCCATTTCTGTGGCAAGTCATTCTCTGACAAAAATCACTTCTACTCCAAGCATCTCAAAAACCACATGAGGCAGAAAGGGCTGCAGTCAAGAGAAAATGTCAAAGGGCAGTTGATAGATTACATGGTGTTACTAGATGATGACAAAAGCAACAATGCCAAAGTAGAAAAGGATCCTCTTTCCGCAGTATCTGACACCACTCTTGCTGGAAAGAAAAGTAGTAAGCAAGCAAGACGACACATGTGTGCTTTGTGCAAGAAGAGGTTTAAGCGGAAAGAACATCTTGTGAGACACATCAGAATCCATACGGGCGAGAAGCCATACCATTGCAATTTCTGTGGCAAGGCATTCTCTGATAAAAATTACTTCTTCTCCAAGCACCTCGCAAGCCACACCAGGCAGAAAGGGCAGCAGTTGACCCCTACCAGTACCGCACCAGTAGACACTAGTGCTCAATTTGCTGGAAGATGTTCCCTGAGCACTGCTGCTCAGTGACCCATGTCTGCTCTCAGGGAAAAGTACCATAGCTGCAAGGTGTGTAAGAAGAATTTCACTCGGTGGCACAACTGCCTGTGCCTAGTGTGGGAAGTCTTTGTGCACTTAGGCCACCATGAAGACCACATGAAAACTCACTCCAAGAGTGTGGTCTCTGGTGGCAATGGAGCAATGGACTTTACAAAATTAAGTAGAGAGCAAAGTAGAGACTATCATGGTCTACCACAGAAGGGGTTAACAAAAGCCTGACAGAATGTTTTGAAAGGTTCATAGAGGAAGATGTTAAAATAAAGTGTTAACCCTTTCTCTGTCACAGCCAGAAGCCTGCCGAAGACTGCTCAGGTCAATTCAGTCGGCCCTATTTTGATTGACAGATTATTCCAAAGGTTTAGATGCTACCACTGGCACTGTGTTAACTCATTTGTGATTGGCTGACATTGTAATGAAATTGTATCTATTGTGATAAAGCTTCATCACCGTCAACCAATCAGGAAAGCCCTCTCACAGACATAAAATTTGTGGTTGCCTCATGTTCATTTGCATGTGGATTTTAAAGTGCAGTATTGTGTACAGTTCTGACATAGGCTTCATATGTGGCAAACCTGCATGGCTATACAACATATATATATATATATATATATATATATATATATATACATATATATATATATATGGGACTGTAATAAGAATCCTGGCATGCCAGAAAAAGATTGTAGGTATGGATGAATTTCCATCTGTTTTACCAGTGTAAGTCAAAATAGCAAAATATGAAGTGATTAGGGATTTCACCATCAAATTCTGTGAAGGGGTATATTTCTGGTAATATCGGCCTTGTAAATATCTGGAAGTGTAATGATAGATTGGATTGATACTTCACATTGACGGTGGAAAGTACAGTAGTCCTACAGCAGTTGTAACAATGCACCCAGGGGTGCAATAAGTCTCTACCTGGAGCCAGTGGGGCAGGATGTGTGGTGCAATAGAGTTTACAGACTCCTGCCAGCAGCTGCACCCTGTCAAAGCTGCAGAATTTTTTACTGTTTATCATGACATTATCAACCATCATGTGTGACCCGCCATGACAAAAAGATCCAAAAGTTGCCGATGGCTGAAAATCAGTCAAGACTGTAGAATTTCTATTTCAAGCATAATTATGTAGTCCAATTTATCGTCTATCATCTGCCAAAATTTTGATGCTAAATAATCAAAGGAAATGCAAAAACTTAGCATTTTTCTGGGGGCATGGTTTTCAGGATTTTAAAGGAAGAGAAACTTGACTGAAGATTTGTATTTAGCGCCACAAATAGACTCCGCCCCTAGCAGCGACGGAGTAATATCATTGGTCAGTTCATGGCATACTGGTTACTGATTGGTCGTGCGTAGACACTGGTGCTAAGCTTGAATGAACATCACGGAGGTTGCTAGGAGCATACCTTCTATTGTCAAGAGGTGAAACCTGTCCTACCTCCCCTTGATCACGATTGCATTGGAGGAAAACTGAAGGCAGTTTTCTCGAATCACTTATTTCCTAGACCACTCAAAATACTCTCATAAAATCGATATCTCTGCAACTGAGTTATTTTATGAATCATGTTATATATGAAATTAAAGTGGAAGAGAAAGGGAATAATGCCATGTCATTTTCAGAAAATCTACCTCCCCGACTTATGGATCCTTTTGTTGTTGTAGTTCAATAGAGGTATATCATTTATTTAAAAAAAAAATGACATCAGCAATAGTTCAATTCTGTTCAGGAGAGTGCAGAAAGTTGTCAAGTTTACTCAACTGGCATGGATATTGTGATGACTGATTATATTTAATGACTAATTTTACCCTTAGGGTATCATATCATAATGGCAATATTACAGGATATGTTTTAATCTGAATTGTATGCAGATAGCAAAAGTCATATTTTCACTGAGTAATAAGCGCACCATTTCAGGCCAACATTTCCTTTGTAAAATCTGAAATTATGCATAAATTTGTGAAATGGTGGTTGTAAGTGTTTTGCCACGCACCTTAGTTCATGAGGCCCCCTTGACATATGGCATGATGTGTCACTACCGCAAAAAGGCATCGCCAAGATGTTGCTCGACTTTTTATGCCTCCACCACGAAGTGTTGCCAGGGGCATTATGTTTCCGTCCATCTATAATCAATTTTGTGAACAGCAAAACTTAAAAACTGCTTGAGGTATGCCAATGAAACTTGGTACTGTATGTGTATGTATGAGTGGACAAAGTTGTGCATGTCAACTTTGGGGCATGCATACACAAGGTCGAAAGGTCATGCTAAGCTGCAGTAATTACACTCATCTCCATACCTTGTCAATTTCTCATTCTATAGACGTAATTAAACTTGTTATGCAAGCATTTTACCACATAATATTTCCTCCACACCCATACATTTGTGTGTGTATGTTTGTTGTTGTTTTTTGCCCACTGTGCTTCAAGTAATTGTTGTTTCTCATTTAAATAGTCTTGCCGTCTGCATTAAATAGAATTGTTTATTTTATCAAACAGGTTTTTTTAATGTGTATGTGTTGAATCTTTTTTGTTATCTATTACCTGATTACTTTGTCATTTATACCATATTCCTGATATACATTTACATGGTTATTATTACATAAATGCAGAATTTGTCTGCAAGCAACCAAACAAACCATGCATACTGCCAGGCCATGCAGAAACATTAGTTTTCAGGGAACTTGCATCACAAATCATTTGGAAATTATGATGCTATGAAATCCTGTGTTACTTTTTGTACAGGCTTCACTCAGAAGAGGTATACACCATGTTTCATTCTCAGTTTCACTTTATTTCAATTCAATTCAGTTCAGTTCAATTCAATTCAGATTCTATTTCATTTTTCAACAAAAACACATACATGTACCTATTTAACCGTAGCAATTTTCATTTGATTTAGAACAATGCTTAATGCATATACACAATAATATGTATATACAGGTATATGCATATATATATATCATACATGTATTTATAAACTGACTGGATGACAAACTGTAAATAGATTTTTTTTTCAACTATTGAAACATCGACATTATGAAAGCCAGGAATCTCACACTTCAGGAGTTAAGAAACACTGTTAGACTTATTCCAAGTTACATTGCATAAAAAAAAAAGAGCAAGCAGTGGAGAGGTGAGGTTTCTACAATACATCAACATTATTGCCTGTAATTTCCAGAGTGTCTACATTTGGTTGCTCATGGTTTTTATAAGCCTGGGCTAACAATGATACGAGATGTACATGTATAATGATATTTGCAAATGTAATTTTTAGAATATTTTTCAGTGAACATTATTTCTATTTCTAAAGTACAATCTTTAGCTTCGTTGGTATTTTCTATCACTTTATTTCTGAACATTTGATTATAATCCAAATCATCCATATCCTCGTATTTTTGTACATTTCTTGTATTAAAGGACAAGTCCATCGCACCTTCATAAACATGTGGATTGCGTGAATGCAGCAATATTAGTAGAATGCACCAGGGAAAGTTTGAGGAAAATCGGACAATTTGTTCAAAAGTTAAGTACCTAAATGATTTGCATATTTGTTCTATAAACATTTCATAAATTTTGTTTTAGATAGTAATAAAGCCATAGAGTAACAAGTTTCCTCCAGAACTGACTTCCACACCGCAGGACTCTGAAAGATACTGATGCACGTGATGTACTAACTTTGGGTAAAAGAAAATTTGCAGCACTCGTAGTTTGATAAATACGTATATTCGATAGTTTGTACTCAAACAGGATTTTTGAGTGGCTCACAATTATACAAGTAGTCAAATGTATGCCGGAAAAATGTGAAAATAAAATGAATTGAATAAAAATGAGTATTTCAATTTAAATTGAAATATTTTACCAGAGAGATATAGGTACAAAAATGTTTGTAACATAAAACATAAAAAAAAAAAACTCCTCACTGAAATTCATAAAAATCCTAGATATAAAAAAGAATGAATCATGAAAGATTGAAGTAGTATGACTGTAATAGAAATTGATGCACCCGTTTCTAATGCAAGATACATGCAGTGTAATGTTCTTTTTTTTTAGATACATATTGTACAAGCTACCTCGACAGCCTTATTCTTTACGTTGCATTCATCTTCATCGTCATTGGAACCAACACTTCTGAAGAAAGCTTTAAGATTATTGCAGATGACTTCTGAAGTGATGTTGAACACTTGCTATAATCTTTTACTTTAGAAAAAAATCATAACCTTATCCATAGTACTTTGCTATATCATGTGTTCGCCTAATCAACGTGTAGAAGCACTTGTAATCAGGAGTCTTGTGTCACAATTTGAAAATTGATGCCGTAAAATCATTTCTTTCTTGTGTAAGCCTGCAGTACATCAACCGTACAAAATCAAGTACAAAATCAAGTGTTCGCTCCATACAATTGTAGTGGTTGAGAGGATAAGTGAATTTACTTTCAGGAATCTGTATTCGGGATTGAGTTTACAATTTACCGGTGGCATTTTACAGAATACGACTGTATATTGTATTTACAACTCACTAGGAGGATAACTGCTGCTAGTACGTGTACATGACCATTTAATTGAGAGTTGTTTGTACCTTGTAATTTTCTAGTTGTCATTCCCGATATGGCAGTGTTACGTCGGTAGATCCAGGCTTTCAAGCAGGATAGTGTAAAAAAATAGGAAAAAGTAGGACAAAAGAGGGAAAAAGTAGGGCATGAGAATAAAAACGTAGGAATAAAATAAGACATGCGCAGGCTTTTGGGAGTAGTTTTCGTCAATACCAGAACTCTTGATGGTTCATGTAAATCTTAATTTGTACTCACAACCTTGCTGCTTCAGCCTCACTTTTGCTCCTGGAAGGGCCTGAAAAATACAAAAAAAAAAGAAGAAATATTTATTTCACTTTTTGATTTTTGTTAGAACAGTTGAAGTCGGGAAACAAACAAAAATGCATGTTCAACAGTCCAGGCAATATGAATCTTGAGCACTTACTGCAATACATGTATAAAAGAGACATCATTCTGTGAGTGACATAAACACCTGCCATATATAATCCCACAAAATATGACATAAACATCACCCTTTTCCATGACATATAAGTTATACATGTACACTGATGCCAAATGTAAGTTATACATCTCCATTTGAAAGATGACATCGTTTATCTGCATTCATTTGAATGATTTGAGGTTGTGAAGATATGTGTTCTATTTCAAAATATGAAAAAGACTGGAAATAAGGCTGTTTGACAAAGCTATTTCAGTGATGCTCAAGACAAGTATGCTCAACTTCCAGTCGAATGACCATGAGATAAGCTATAAACTAACTTTCCAAGAAACCTTCAATTTCAAATAAGCACTTTCTGTGTTCAAACATGTAAAAACTAACAGCATTATTCAAAGTATGTTGTGCTCAGTAGGCCCTACTAGTCTTTAGAGCATCATGTTGTCACATTATTTTATACAACCTAAATCACTGGTACAGGCAAGACATGCACACACAAAGAAATGGGTTGTCTCACGCATTAATATCTTTATTTTGCAAAACCTGGTCCACTCCGAATCTATACACTCAAATACAGTGAGTTTATGGCAGTGTCTACCACTGATTTTCCTGTACAATATCATAGATTATCTTGGTATAATCACATGAAATAATGGAAACGTGGGGCAAGCTCAATTTGAAACACTTTAACCAATAGAACATTAAAACCTCCAAAGAGAGAGAGAAAAAAATACAGTGCTGTAGTATCAACTTTACATTTTAATATTAATCGGGAAAATGTATAACCATAGAATTGTTGCATGCATAGTAAGAGAAGACTGCAATATAAACGAATGACCCCACTTTACAAGATGTGAGGAGTGTACTTTATGTATCTTCTTTTTGTTTCTCATTGTCTGTAGCCTTACTGACTTTTCCGCAGCAAAATGACTCTATTTTTTGCTTTTTTTTCTGTAGATAACAAATAAATCAGTTTTCGTTCATTGGTTTTCAAGATGCTAGATTCCATGTATTTTTTTTTTAATCTCACATCTATATTGAGTAGCTTAGAAAGTTGCAGAAAATGATCATTCTGTACATTTTAATGGCTTTCTTCTGTTTGCATTTTTTCCCAAATTCACTGGAAAGAGACAATAATTCTTTACATTCAACTTCTTTTCAGCTCGTCATGACCCTTTTTGTCGAATACACATACAGCCATTTGTTCTTGTGCAATTGTTGTTTTTTAGGCTCTTTTAAGCTCATTCAGTATTGTCATAATCAAATTTCGTAAATTGTGAAAACATTATATGCATTAGCCTTTGAAATTTTATATGGTTCAGATTCTGCTTTTCATTTCCCCAGATATCTATCCAAGCTCAGTATTTCAGCTGGTCAATTTTATAAACTACCTGTGCCAGAATGTGGGAAATAAACAGTCATCATCATTCAAGTCCTTGCTTGCTTCTCTGATTTCTCAGCAAATTCCAATTAACAAACTTTTTTGACAGTTTGAGGGCAAATAAACTCGAGAAGATCTGTATACTTGCCATGCAATTCCTACTTTTTTCCTCTCTCTTAAATACAGTGACTTTTACTGACCTTTCAATTTTGATACTCTCCATTGTTCTTTTGATTCTCAATTTCAACTCATAGTTTTGTGTGTTGACATTATATACATGTATTTTGAAATACACATCCATCCATTCACTTTTTCTGAGGAAGTTTTTCTTACATGTTACAAGGACTCTGTTAAATGGTTCAATATTTTGAGTATGTCACATCAAATGATCCATCAGATTTTAAACACTTCAATTAAGAGATTTCTGCTCTACCATTTTCCCTATCTTGGTCAAACTAGCTGGGTGATGAAAAGATGTTCAGCCTCATCAGCTAAAGTTTGCAAGATCTGTGGAATAACAAGACATCATCGCTGAAATTTCTGTTAGCTTCTAATTTCTCTGCAATTTGTTTCCTCCAAACGTAACAAACTGTCCTTGGCTGTTCACCTTGAAACATTCATACACTTGCACAAATTTGTGGAATATTAATTTATTATCTTTCCTGATTTTTTTTTTCAGGTATGCTGCAGTCCGCTTCCTTTTACATTCTTGGTGGTTCTGTAGTTGTCTTCAGGATGTTGACTCCTAATGTCTCATGGTTTAAACTTCCATCAATCTTTAAATAATATTGAAATATTGTGTTTGTTGTTTTCCATGAGTTTCCTTCATTTCCTACTTTCTTCTAAACTCTTCAAGGAGATTTATGTCTTACCTATAAAATTCAACATCTTAAACAATACTTGGCAAGATACAAGAAGCCATCAACTTTTAAGATTGTCCATAAAGAGGTTTCTGCTCTCCTATCAGCCTTTTTCTTTCACGATGGCTCAGTAATTGATGTTGTTTTCACTTCTTGTGAGATCTGTAAATCAAACATTTTTCCTTGTTCGTGTGATTTTTCAGCAACTAACTTTTTTTTTGCTGTTAACTTCAGATAGATTAAGCAAGATTCCTAGTAGTCTTATCAAATACCTGCCCACGATTTTAATGGATTTCGCAAGTCATATGCCTCATGTCAAACCCTGTAAGTCTTCAAAGTTTTAACTTTTGACAAATTTGGCAAGTTTTGTTAAATACACATCCATAATCTTTCTGCGTTTTCCATCCAGTTCTTGCTTTTCTTTTAGAACTTTTTCCATTTTGCTTCGAGCAAACTCCATTTTTTTGATTGCCACCTCAAACAACCCTTGGGCAACACTCATCTCCTTGATGTCTTTATCAATCATAGCTTTCTGTAGCCTTGTGTTCACTTCACTGTACAACCCTTTACCTTCAGCTCCTCACGATATTTCTCCTGTTCTTGGCTGAGAGATCTTTCTGTGTCTTCAAGCTTCCTTTCGTTACTTTCCAGAGACTGGATGGCTTCCTTTTGTTCTTTGGGTTCTTTTTCTTTTTGGTCTTTAAGTTTTTGATCTTTGATTTTCTTTTCTTTCTCTTCTTTCATTCTGACACTGTATGCATTGTACGCCGATTTTAGGGAATGCATCAAGCCTGCAATGATTGGCATAGCATGGGCTTGACTATGTCCGATGACTCTGTCAGCATCTTTGGTTGTCCTAAGTCCATTGATGGAATCATCCGAAAGCAAAGTCCGTTCACTTGTGACAGCTCTCTTGTTTTCTGACAGAGAACGCTCCACTGAAGCATTGCCATGGGCGAGGCAAAGGGATGCTTTCACCAGTTTAGGAACGACAAGCACTTTCTTCCAGTAGTGATATATGCGTACATACCTCTCTGAGTCAGTCTTGCTGTGCCAGCTCTGTGGAATTTCCTGCCCCTGATACAGTTTCCACCCATCTGTCAGTAGGCTGATTTCTTCTTTTCTGATGATTTGTGGCATCTTTTTGGCAGAAGTGGATGTAGAGATTCCAAATCTCTCAGGATCTCATTTCCAAGAGGAAGCTTTGTGACAACATACTTTGTGACAGTTTGGTAGAACTTTCTCATGTTTGTCACTGGCACTTTCTGCTGCTCTGGCTTCATCCTTCCCAGTGCCGCTCGAGCGGTCTCACCAAGTGCAAGCATCTGATCTGACAGCTGGTTCTCTTGCTTGCAGTTGTCTACATAAAGCAGTTTCTTGCCTCTTCTGTCTCCCACTGCTTCTGAGCTGAGAAAGCGCAGCATCAAAGAACGTAATAGTTCTTGACAGCTGATCATGAAGTATGTGGATGAGGGGTTCCTCCCTTTGAAAGAGAGTCAGGAAACGGTTGAATATTTGCTCAAGACTCTCAAGAAAGGCAAGCTGGACCCTCACTGTTGGATCTCTCAATTTACGACAGATGCGTTTGTACCTCTCATTCCCTTCCAAGGCCCTTTCTGTATTGTTTTCCTTTGCAATCTTTGGCAGATCTTCGAAGAAGTACTGATTGACCGCTGTCATTTTGTCTGTGACTCGCTTCACTGTTGGGATGAGGGTAAACCATCTAGACTGTACATGCCTGATGAACATCTCTTCATCCAGGCCAAGACCAAGTTGAGTTTCAATGAAGTCTTCTTTGCGGCATGGAGAAGCTTTCAGGTAGTAGAAAAGATCCAGAACTAGTTCTGCATCCTCACCGAACACATTCAAGCCCTGTCGGAATGCATTATGAATGATGTATAGGTTGCATGGTATGAATGGCAGAAGCCCTTTTACAACCCTGAATCCTTCATGTGCTCATTCACAATATTCCAGACAGCTTTATTGACGTTAGGTCCAACAGAACCCAGGTTGACGAGTTGACTCAATGGCAATTGGAATCCTTCTTCCGAGAGAACACCTAAAATGGCTTCAGCAACAGCTTTTGCAGGGGCATGACCAAACCAAACCAGAGCGCTTTCAAGAATCTGACACAGATTTGATTCAGGTCTGGTGACCAGTATCTGATCAGAATGTCACACAGCTTTCGGTTTTGAGAGTTGCCGGTTTCATCATACTGCAGGGTGAAGGGAATGTTTGCCTCACGTATAGAGTTGCACATCTCTTTTCTGTAGTATGGCCCAAGTCCATCTGAAAGCAGGTAGGAGACCTTTGTCCGGCTCATCGTGAAGTGTTCTGATGTGTCTCCTGGAAACATTCTTCTGAAAATTAAAGGTGTACCATCACAAGAAGAGTAGCTGAAGTTGCTTTGGGCAACTTTAAGAGCCCAGAGTATTTCTGCAGTAGACACTCTCTCTACTTGACTAGGCTGTAGTCCAAACATTCCACTGCTGCTCTGTTCTGGAGATACTTTTTTTTTTCGCTCACTGTCACAAAATGTTTTTTTTTTATGTTTTCCCAAATTTAGTTCTTGCTAAGTCACTGTGCTTCTTTCCTTCAGCATGGTTAAGAACCTGCCTGAGGCCTTTATGTATTGCCACATTGAACTGACTTTTGACAGAGGAAACAGAAGGCCTTGTAGGGAGAAGACTCGTCTTTACGACACCACTCTCCTACTTTGTGTCGTGCAATGTCTGTCTTGTCCAACCAGGACGGCTGAAAGTGTGTTTTGCCATGAGGCATGATGAGATGATCCTACTGTACTTCTGTTGCTAGAATGTAATAGAAAATTTGGTAAGCATTGATAATTCTTAGCCTTAGTCCCATTGGCATGAAACTTACATTTCCTTTTCTTGAACACTTGCCAAAAGATCATACTGATGTATCTCGAGAGCTTTTGATTTAGTCCGCAATAACGATATGTAAGTTTCATGCTAATGATCCCTGCCAATCCATGCTTTCTTGGGCGTTACTCATCCTCAGATCAACCTGATCTGGTTGTTTTTTGCTGTTGTTTTTTCTGGCAAAAGACTTACTGTAATAGTAAGTTGTAGTATATTGTAATAATTGTTAATCATCATTAAGAGCATGAATTATTGAATGATTTCCGGCAAAGGGGATCTGGGCCCTGTTTAATAAAGCTGTTCGTAAAGTTACGAACAACTTACGAGCGACTGGTGATCACTTCTTGTGCTGAATTATGGAAATTCTGATTAGTATAGCACATCAGAACTTATCACCAGTCGCTCGTAAGTTGTTCGTTACTTTACGAACAGCTTTATGAAACGGGGCCGAGAAGGTTTTATTTCTTGTTTTGATATGACCCTTATGATGGACGTGGTAAACCATATTTTAGCAAAGGAAATCTCTGGTACAGGATTTGCATGCCGGCACATGCATGAGATATAGTTATGCTTGAACTCTACATCCAGTAAAACTGGCTAGGCATTATTGTTCCCTCAGTTGTCTTCATTAGGAGTCACATGCCAAATTTTATTTTCAAGTGTATGGCAAGCTTACCTGGTAATTTTGAGTGATGATGAAAGCTGGTTGAGCACAACTCCAAGTCCTAGGCTGCAATATCAGTGAGATCCATCACATCTGCACAGGAGCAAAAGCTGAGGCTGGCAGCAGTCTTCTGGTTGATTGCTCTGTCTTATCCCTCATTCATGTTGAATAGGCTTTCCCCCAGTAAAATTCTGAAACTATAATGTTACTCATCATTTCTGAATATTAACTCTTCAAGTAGCCTTGCACACTTTTTTTTTTCTGCGGAGCTTCAACCAAAAAAAAAAGTAGGAAAAAGTAGGATTTAAGCAAAAAAGTAGGTAAACTAGGGCCAAGGGTGAAAAAGTAGGAAATAGTAGGAAAAGTAGGATATAGATCAAACCTCATGTTGATTGCATTGTGGAAGAAATATGGACCCAGGACAATGTCGATGTCGATGGGCTTATCTT
Source organism: Diadema setosum (assembly GCF_964275005.1). Classification (NCBI taxonomy): domain Eukaryota; kingdom Metazoa; phylum Echinodermata; class Echinoidea; order Diadematoida; family Diadematidae; genus Diadema; species Diadema setosum. The sequence goes on along the minus strand of NC_092691.1, from coordinate 3,242,223 downwards.
CCTTTAATGTTGAAAGATGATAATACATTATACACTTTTGAAAATATTTTTATTGAAATTATTTGCAGGGTATATTATGATTAAAGTAAAAATGTATCCCCATCAATAAGCTTTATTGAGAGAACTTGGTGATTTTCTGCTTTTGTATTTGATTCTGCCAAAGAGTTATGTGTATTTTTTTCTCATCATTTTGTTTCATTGTAATGATAATATTGTGTATGTATTACTAGTACCTTATACGTTGATTGTACCACTGTTTTCTGTGCATCATACGAACTTGCTGAAAAACAGCCTAACGGCTGTATGAGTGGAAGTGTACCCGTGTATAAATAAAAGCAATCAAACAAACAATCAAAACAAACAACCATGAAATATAACGAAGGGAAATATTGTGTTATCAAATGAACAATGTGTTTGGGGTTCCGAGACGGAGCACAGTTTGGGGTTCCGACAAAAAATTAGGAGCAAAGTAACTGGGAATCGGACAATTATAAAGAGGCCCGGCCCGGACGACCCGCGACAGGATAGGCAGGGCATCGTCACCGACTTGGAGCAACCCAGTAATGGGAGCTTCTTGGAAATGTAGAGCAGCCAAGCTCGCCTTGAGCTGAAGAATTGGAAAGCTCTGGATTTTGTACTCTAATGTTAATTTTCAGCTGGTTTCATCATTAGGCGTTTGGAAGCAATATTCTGTTCTTTTGCTTCTCTTCTCTTCCCTGTACTTCTCGTATTCGGGTACAAACTGTACCCCCTTATTCTTGTCCCTTATATTCTCGTTTTTGTAGCTGTTATATCCACTTTGTGTTGTCTTTTCAGTCAAATGACATTTAAAATACAAGTGAACTTGAAAGTTTTACCTTATTCATTCTATAGTTTATGTGGTCTGTTCCTTCAGTTAAAGAGAGAGAGAGAGAGAAGGAAAGAATTGTTACCAGCCGGAATGTCTACAGGCCATTGTCCAGGTCAAGCGATTTGCTTATCGTTTACAATCTCCTCCACCTGTACACTAACCAAAGATATGCCATGGAATATAATTATACTCATTTATTTTGTATACAGGCGTACTGATTTTTTATTTTTTTTTTTACACAAGTGGAGAAATAAAATTACTGAAACTGAACGGAAACTAATAAACTCATAGTTATATTGTATGAATACGGTGTGATTGGCTTCTTATTTCGAGGCACACCTATAGTTGCACGAGTCGAAAGAGTTGCTTGAACGAATGGTATGTTAGCAATCAATACCAACATGTATAAATGTGTCTGCACATAGATTGATCTTATGTAATACATTGTAAGCAGTGCTATTCACTTTATCAATATTGCACTGGCTGTGAGCAGGCGAACAGAAGAAGAAATAGAAAATTGGTGTAAAAAAGTAGGTTGGCATTTCCCTAGTCGACTTTCTCCAATTCACTTTGCAGTACACAATGCCTGAAATAACACACACGTGTATCATACATGTGTGATGTACATTATTGTATCAGACACTGTCAGTGAAATTCATGGTATCCGGCAAGTAATGGCAATGTTGTTTGGAAACTATCTGTAGATTGAGACATGCCTATATAGGCTTGGCACCATTCATCCTAAAGACGACAAGTTCACTTTTCATATTTTACCCATTTGAATTTTATGTATTGACAAACTATAAGCAGTAAATTTTAACAATCCATGAATGCATAAAACATATATTGCGTTAAAAAAAAATGGCTATAATGCACCCCTGCTACAACGAACACGATTATAACGAAATGTTGTCATGACAAAGTAAAAATTCAAGTACCAAAATTATTATTATTAAAGTCTATATGGTACAAAACTCGTTTATAACGAATATGGTTCTGGCCGCACTCCTTTCTTCACATCACTCTTCGTTCGCTCCGGTGTGACAAGAACCGCACGCTCTGTGGAAAACTTGCATTACATGACTATTGCATGTAATATGTTAATCCGATTTATGAAACACGGTTCGATGTTTCGAAGGTTCGAATCACGAAACACGTGAATTCTGATATTCATACCGGCAGATGTTTGTTAATCCGAAAAGGAAATAGGTTTTGCAATTACAAACATTGTGGCGTTGGTCAGAAGGTTCGTTATTCGTAAGGTTTGTTAATCCAACAATCCATTAAATAAAGTTATTTTTGCAAAGGGTTCGTTAGTCCAAAAATGATAGGAATCTTCGTTATTCCAAATGTTTGTTAATCGGAACACGAAATAAGGTTCGATAATCCAAAAGGCAAAAATAAACTAGAAATGTCGCTTTGGCGACTGGTATGCCTCCGCCATATGCATGATTTTCCCAATAGATCTATTAGTACATGTGGAGAATGTGTTATTACATTTTCACAAAACTGGCAAAATATTGAAATGACAAGTTTGTCACAAATGTGTTGAATGTTCACCTTCCTTGACCTAGGTTTAATTGGATGAATAGGAGAGCATGTATCTAGGGATTTAAGGACTTTAACTTGACTTTGACCCATTCATACATTTAGGCATTGAGTAATTTTCAAGGTACAGGTGTGGAGAAAAAGTGCAATTTCTGAATTGAATAGTAAATTGTTACCATTTTCATCTGGCCCTTGACCCTAAAATTCATAAGATAATCACTTTCAGGTAGAACATGCATAATATGTACTAAGTTTCAAGATAACTTGAGCCACTTCGAGATATGGAGGAAAAAGTTAGTTCAGCACTTTCACTTGATCTTTAACCTTTGACCTTTGAGGCAAAAAAAGAAGGAAAAAAAAAAACTTTCCAGAGAATTTCTATTAGGTTATACATGCATACACCAAGCGTAAAAAAATAATAACCCTGCTGGCATTGCATAAATATGAGGGAAATAGTAAAATTTTGAAGTGTTGCACTTGACCTTTGACCCCTGACCTTTGACCCCATGAACCCTACATTCTCTAGATAATCACTTCCAGTCAGTACTATGTTCCATGAAGATACCTTGAACAATTTTCCAAGGCACGGAGAAAAAAAAAGAAGTTTTGATATTTTTACTTGACCTTTTGACCTCATGACCCAAACTTTCACCAGAGAATCTTAATTGGGTAATACATGTATACACTAAGTTTCAAGAAAATATCTTCAGGCATTCAATAGATATGGTGAAAATAGTGAAATTTCATGTATTTGACCCTGACCTTTTGACCTTTGACCTTTGACCTCATGACGCAAACTTTCACCAGAGAATCTTAATTGGGTAATACATGTATACACTAAGTTTCAAGAAAATATCTTCAGGCATTCAATAGATATGGTGGAAATGGTGAAATTTTATGTATTTGACCTTGACCTTTTGACCTTTGACCTTGAGCATGTGCACCCAAAAGTTGATAGGCACAACTTCACCCCCTAATACACATACATGCCAAGTTTCATTAGGATACCTCAACAGGTTTTGATAGTTACCTTGTCCACAAAATTCATTACGGACGGACGGAAGGACGGACGGAAGGACGGACGGAAGGACGGACGGACGGACGGACGGACGGACGGACGGAAGGACGGACGGACGGACGGACGGACAACCCGAAAACATAATGCCTCCGGCACCACTTCGTGGCGGAGGCATAAAAAGGGGAATACACTAAAACAACTTCGGAATTACAAGCTTTACATCGTCTTCGGATAAAAACGCACATTCGGCACAAGAACCTTTCTCATCTTTGGATTAAAACCTTCGGGATAACGAACCTTAAATAAGGTTCGATGGTCCGAAAATAGAATTTTCATTTTCGGATCAGCGAACCTTACCTCTCTTCCAGAATTACGAACTTGCAGAGTAACGAATCTTTGAAATAACAAACTTTAACCAATTCTTCGATTTAAAATTGTTTTCCAGCGTATGATAAGTATTCAATAAACAACATACAAAATACAATACGTATAGTTTGCGTGTTTCAAGTTCAAGTTCAATCGTAGTTTATTTCCAATCAAAGAAAATCAAACGTAATGCAAAGTATACATATCATAAAATGATATTGTCTACACTTTTACAAAAGGTTCACGTAATATACGAAATAAATTATATGCATCAACATATGTACAATAATCAGAAGGAACGATGCGTATACATGTATACTTCGCGAGCTTTCAGAAAATAACTTCAATTTTGGAAAATAGCGATCCACCTTGACCTTGGTCAAGGTTGTACTGTAGGTCAAGGTTGTACTGTACATGTACTTGTTCGGTTAACGAAAGAAAACTGCCGGATTTCGTTGTAGTGCCCAGTGTATAATGACCACTCCTTCGAAAGTATTATAACAAGGTGATGGCAATACAAAATATATCGCTGAATTCAACCTTCTGAATTGGACAATGTAGGCCGAACCATAGCTATGGGTGTACAAATTAATGATCTCCTGATCATTTGAACTCATGAACAGCTGTAAGCTCTCGACTTTGTCTGAAATAGTTTAGGAAATGTGACAAAGAAAATAGACCTATATATCGAGATGTAAAGCCATATATGAGACACAATTACATCAGTGTTATCCTATACCGGGCATGTCAACAATAACAACTTCATGTTTGTAGAAGCTACAAACAATAAACCAATAACTGAATAAAATTATGATTATATTCACAAGATGCCAGCATGCGACATAATACTATATAGCAGCAAGAGGTTCCCTATCATCAGAACACAACTGATGGAATATTTCACTAATGAAATGTAAACAGCATTTTAAAATTCAAATCAACATCAAGTAACAGTGGCTTGATTTTCAAACATTAACCTATTATGATATCGAAAATTAATGCATTGTTTCTTGATGTTCTCTGAATTAGAAATGCTGTTGTATGTATAGGCCTAGTTATAGTGCCTGCACAGTTCAAGTTCAATTCAATTTTCCATTGAACATAAAAAAGCAAAAAATGAATATAGTGAAAATATCTAAAATGGAGATTAAAAAAATATAACAATATATCACGACTGATTTTGGTTAAGGCGAAAAGAGGAAAACATAAACACGCAAAACAACAACAACAACAACAAACCATGCAAGCACAAAACTGAGACTGGGACTGATGCCTGCTGAAGACTCAAATTATAATTTCACATTTTCAGTTATGAAGTTGCATAGCAACTTTTAGACAATGAAAGTCCCTTCATTGTTCATTTTGGTCTTTAAATAATATATGAATTATTTGTTGCAGGGGGCACTTTGGGGGCAAAAACTCGTTCCCCCCCCCCCCCCCCCTTCCAGCGCCCTTCTTGGATGCTAAACAGATGCACTTGATATCCCTACAGACTCGCCTTCCTGGTTGTACACAAAGTCCACGTGGTACCAGTAGGCCTATGGTGTGGTACATACAGGAAGCTTGGCGGCGCGGTCACTAGCACTCACGACGACAGATAACTATACACAGCCCAGTCGCTGTACATATGGTACTATGTACGTCGCGACAGCGACTGGGGGGGCTGTGTTAGACGACAGAGAGCAGCATTGGTTTACATCATAATTATGTAGTAGAGGTAGATCTAGAGAGCTAGACCGAAAAAAAAACAAAAAAACAAAAAAAACAGACTTGAACATTGCTGCACCGAACGGAGATGATCTATCAAGTCAAACCTGGACATTTTATCCGCATATCAAACTGATGGACGGTAAATACTGTTCACTTTTTAGATGTTCTTCAGTTATGATGAGGATGTTATCTGTTAGTATTGACTTGTTCCGTGACTGGTAGTCGAAACCCCAGTGCTGTATTTTATGTTAGCACCACGTATAAGTTTTTGTGTACCATAGTCTCCAATCGTATCCTCGGTCAATTTGTAGTATTTTATAGTAACCGTACGGTAAAATTGTATGGTATCTCTATTGCCAGCTACTACTCTGCTGCGCATTTAACACAAACTAGCAGTTATAACATAGATTTAAGAATATAGATCAAAAGCATTTTGAAAGAAAAGTGGCAATAGCTGAAGAAACTGCACACAGTAATTCTGTACATGATGAGCTGCTAGCTGCTGTGAGTGTGAATTCACTTCCCTGTGAGTGTGTGTACGCACTAGTCCTGAATAACTGTCTAGTAAGAATCACATGACAATCATGGGCATGGCATGATGTGATATTGTTTGAAGCTAGCTCGTCATGAGCAGGAAAGGGCTAAGATTTGAGCTAATATTGCCACTTTTCTGCCAAATGCTTTTCTTTTGAGCCTTCCTGTTGGACTGAAGCAGGCTTGTCAGTATTCTTGTGACCTTGTCTCAAAAGTGTAGTCTGCGGTCTAAGACAGTTTTTGATTTTGTTTTTGTTTTCAAACTACAGGTTACGATGGCATTGCCAGATTCAGAGAATAATGATGACATTGATCAGATGATGATTGTTGAGATCAAAGAAGAGCCTGATTGGGGTAAGTTAAGACTACTGGCAAAAAAAAAAAACAAAAAAAAAAAAAAAAAAATTAATGAAATGGTGGAAAGATAGAATTAAAGAAATAAGTGGCTGTGGTTCCATTGACTTTTTAAGTTTTCCAACATTCTATGGTTACCTTGAAATAGTGCTACAATCATCTCTGAAATTTGGTCTTAATGAAGCTGTTGCTTTAAAAGTGAAAATGTTCATGGTGTGGAAATTTCCGCGCATTTTGCACAAACATAAACTATCGCAAAAATAAAAGCATGCAAATATTTTTGCTTGCCTATGTATGTCTATAGTGATTAACTGCAGAATTAAAAACATGCAAAATTCATGTTACCCAGCCATGTGCAAAAATTACTCACTTTTTTTTTTTGAACAGTTAATGTTTTCAGTTTCAATTTGAACTCTAATACTCCTGTAACAGTAGCAATAACTTAACATTGCTGGTAAGTAATTGTATTATAAGTGCTATCACCACTTCTAATATAAAGTAACGTTAATGACAATGATGGTATCAGTTGTGATTGAAAATTACATTTTTGGATGCAACAACTAAAGAACTCTAACTACTAGTGTGAAAATTCCACACTTGTCAGACACCAAAAGGTATAAGTAGAAGTGCTTTGGTAGGTCAGAAAGGGCAAAATTTTCTCACCTGAATCTAAACATCCTTTTAGGAATTGCAATTTTGTAGATTATCCCCTCTTGAAGAAATTAGCCTGCAATGATTATTACTAGTATTCTGTTAGGCAGTTGTCCTGAATATACAATTTTACATGGTTTTATTCTGGAAGATATTCTTGATCAATCTCAAGCTGGATTGAATCTAGAATTTAAATTGCCATGTGTATACGCCTCTTACCTTCTCATCACCTACAGAGGGTAGAAATACCAATGTGGCAATGAAAATTCCCTAACACACATTCATAATCTTTGCCATTACTTTAATAGATGGTGTGAGAGAGACACTTTCTAAAGAAAGCAGAGAAACAAAATCAGACTGGTTGTCATTTTGACATTCTCAATTGGTTTTTTGTCTGTATTTTGAATCTTGTAAAGCCAGCTCAGCTGAACCTGTTATGAGATTCTCCAATTCATGTTTTGTACATATAATCCAGCAGGTATCTGTGGACAGTGTAATTATTACTTGCACAATTACTATTTGCACTGTCCCACAATCATGCTATACTGATGATATTCTCTTGATAGATAAACACTTGAAATTGTGTAAGGAGACTTAGTGGTTGTAGGAAAGCATGTTTTTGTATTTTTTATTACAATTATTCTTTCATCAGGAGACTATCATGACAGCAGTGCTGAGGTGATGGTTCTTGTGAAGATTGAACCGGATGCATTGGCTGGATCCCAAGCTGCAGCGGAGTCAACTCCAGACAATGCAGAGAGCTGTGGAGATTTAGAATCCAGTGCCATGATGGTAGCAGGGGAGCATTCACAGTCCGAAGGTACTTAAAGCCATCAATTCTGTGAAAGTGGAAATTTTTGCGCATTTCATGCAGCCTGAAACTACACTGTAGTGCAAAAAATAATTTATAAAAGCACATGAGTATTTTTTGCTTGCCATACGTTCCAGTAGTTGATGTCTCGATTCTGCGGAATTAAAAACATGTGGTTTTCATCTTACCGAGCCGAACACAAAAGAATTACTCACGCGAAAATATCCACTTTTGCACTAGTTTTGTATTCCTATACCACTTACATCTTCTGACTTTGAAAGATGCAAGACACAATGTGCTTGGAGGCAAAGCACGATTGCGTTTTTTCTCCCCGAAGTGTAATGTTTATTCTCAGTACATCAAGTGATTGCAGAATAGCACAATCTATTGAGAAAGACTGACCTGATGCTTTTCTGAAGAACAATGACCCGTTGAGGACGAGTCCTGGGTATACTGGGACAGGTGTCTGTGGGAAATGCGTGTTGCAGCAAAATCAGTCCGTACTCAATGGTTTAACTGTTTAATTGCCATATGTAGAGCAGAAAGTCAATTGGCAGATTGAAGTTAAAAGATGATGATGACTGGAAAGTGATGTTGATAAAGGCTACCTGTACTGAGTAGATACAAACTTAGTCTTGACATTTCAAATTCTTTATATAATGCCCACGGCCATACCCCAGGGTGCGGCATTGTTAAGCGCCATCTAGTATTCATAAGATGCACAGTTACACACCCAAGTTCGAATTCTACCCAGTGCTGATGTCTTTGGACAAGATCTTTCTAGCCATGGTGTCTATATTCATATACTGTGTTGAACTGGATATTTGGCAATACTAAGGTATACTAATGATAGCGCCCTTTGATAGGTCAATTTTCCCACTGAAGAGGATACCGGACAAAACTAAGGGAATACTAATATCATTATTTGGCTGTTACCCGCAATATGTGAATAGCTATTGTTGTGACGTAATCATGCATTCCAATGCTGATTACTTTCATTTCATTGTGCAAACAAGTGTGCTATGTTTCAAAATTGTGTCTCCTGTAGTGAATTAAATGCATGTTTGTTGAGCTGTGTCTGCAATAAAGATGTCTCATAAAGACCTCTCCCCCTTGTCTGTTTGTCTCCTCCATCTGAATGGACCAACAGCTGCCAAACGAGAGACAGCCAGTGAGCAGGGATGTACCTCCTCTCATCATCAGAAAAGAGAACATCTAATCCACCAAGGCCAGACTCTCCAATGCTGTGACAGCTCCATCAGAGAGGACAGGAAGACTGAAGTAAGGAAAAAAAGGTTTTCAAAGTGTAGCGTTTGCTATAAGGTGCTCTATGGAGGTGGCTTGTGTCCAGACAGCAGGGATACATCTTCTAGTCATCTTTTGTGCAATGTTTGCAAAGCCTCTGACATCTTGCATGAGCCAAAGTTAACACAAGATATTTCAAGAGCACCTCCAGAAGTCGATATGTCTAGCTTACCAGAAAGCAAAAATAGAGATGTCCTGAATAATATGAAGGGGAAACCAAAGAAATCATGGAAGAATGAGAGTGAAAGGGGATCACGAGGGAAACATAAAACACATGACAAGGGAACAAGAAAGGTCAAGATGAAAGTGAAGGATTGCAAAGAGACAACAGATGATGACAGATACCACAAAGTGAAAGTGGAATGTGATTCTCCTTCCAAGGTATCCTCTGATCCTACTCTATCTGGAAAGACGTATACGAGGTCGGTTAGACCATACATGTGTTCTGTGTGTGGGAAGAGGTTCAAGCGGAAGGACCACCTTCTGACGCACAGCAGAATTCACACAGGGGAGAAGCCTTACGTCTGCGAGGACTGTAGCAAGGCGTTCTCTGACAGCAGCAGCTTCATCAAGCACCGTGCAATGCACTCCAGGCAGAAAGGGCTACAGTTGGGCCCCAGCAAGAGAGACACCGGTAGGCACAAGTGCCCCACTTGTCAGAAGATTTTCACCCAGCACTGCACTTTGGTGATCCACATGAGAATGCACACAGGGGAAAAACCCTATTTATGTGAAGTTTGTCAGAAGAGTTTCACTCGGGGACACCACTTGAAGATTCATCAGAGGCTCCACACTGGGGAGAGGCCATTTGAATGTGATGAGTGCGGCAAAACCTTTGTGCGCTTAGATCACCTCAAAGGACACATGAAAACTCACTTAAAAAAACGAGCTAGCCATGGTTGTTCTGACATCGTCTCTGCTGGCAAGGGAACCAGGAGACTCACTAAAATTAAGAGGAGAGGAAAATCTGGACCAGCGAGGTCTGCCACAGAGGGGCAAAGAAAAGTGTGAAAGAATGTTTTAAATGTTTAGGGATGAAAGTGTCCCATCATAGAGTCAAAAAAAAAAATGCAAATACCTCCTTGCGATTTTTTTTTGCACTGAAGCATCATAGAGCTGTCAATATTGATCGGTGGCAAGCAAATCAGAAGCAGCTTTTTTGGCCACCACCTAACTCAGTAAACAGTTCTGCTTTTTAAAATTTCTGTTCAATTGTGTTTTTTGTTTTTGTTTTTTCTCATTCATGCCAAACTGCCCATTGGCTTCATAACTTTGTCATGTGAAAACAAATTATATATTATATTTTCTAATTGGGATATTTATCAATATTTTATTGATTTCATTACAACTCTGTTGATAAATTCAGTCAGTTTGATTTTTGTGCAGGATGGGACTTCTGAAATTAATACAGTGGACCCCCGTTATAACGAAGTCCTCGGGACCGGCAGTTTTCTTTCATTTTATCGAAATTTTGTTGTATCTGAACAAATAAACAATAGAAAAACATAGGGAAGGTACTGTTTGAACCTGAGTTTTTACCTCCGTGCTACTGGAATTTTGTTATAACGGGAGTGCACTGTAACAAAACATGTACAGTAATCAAATGAGCTTGATGTAATATGGGGCTTTGAATTTCCCAATTGCATTGTGTTTATGTAGACCTAAAAATGAAAACTTTTTGATAAGCTTGAAATTCTCACAAATTAGCTGCTTTCTACTGGCTAAAACTTGTGAGTTTCTTTCAAGATCCCTTCTTTTTCTTGAATTTACCAGAGCTGTTATTCCCTCCGCCAAGGGAGGAGGTTATGTTTTCGTTACTGTTGGTTTGTGTGTTTGTTTGTCCGTGTGCAAAATAACTCAAAAAGTAGTCAACGGATTGGGATGTAACTTGCAGGAAATGTTGAGAATGACACAAGTAACAAACGATTAACTTTTTGTTAGTGATCGAGAATATTGGGGGAATTTATGAAGGATTTTTCATATTTTGGCAGGTAGGGTCAATGAACTTGGGAGTTCAGGCTGCGCGTATTTGAGGTTTGCATGCGAGCACTAAAGTGCGTGCTCTAGTTTCTGCTCTAGAGGGCGAGGTGCGCCATGCTGCTGAGGGTTTATGACATAACAAAGGCTTCTATTATATTGGGGAATTGCGTGACTTTCAGCACACAATGCTATATTAGTACGTATGGGTGGAAATCTCTGATATCTCTATGGAAGAACAAGATCAGTGGTGGAAATGAGCTGCATGCTTGGCGGAGGTCTGCGCTCTCAGAGAGCTTTTCTAGTTTTTATTGTTTATATAAATGATTTTTGCAGATCATCTGACATACTCTCATTTACACTTTTTGCTGATAACTCAAATGTTTTATTTTCCCATTTGTAATGAAATATGTACTTAAAAGACACCATCAACTCTGAATTGGAAAAAAAAATGACTCAGTGGATAAGAACTAATAAATTATCACTCAATCTTCAGAAAACTAAGTGTATGCTATTTAGTAAATCCATAGAAACATTAAGCTTAGATCTTATTTTTGATGACACTTGATTAGAACATGTATCCCACATAAAATTCCTTGGTATTACAGTGGATGATAAACTTTTGTGGAGGCCTCATATAACTAACATAAGTAAAATAATTTCATGTAATATTGGTATTATCAACAGACTTAAGTATCACATACCATTGTTGTCTCAGTTAACATTGTATTTTTCTTTAATATTACCTTATCTTGATTACAGAATTTTAGCGTGGGGTAGCGCACATCAAACTTTGTTAGAATTAATTATTGTCACTGCAAAAAAAAAAAAAAAAAAGTACTTCGTATTATTTGTAGGGTTTTGCCATGTTCCCATTCAGTTTCATTGTTCACTAAATGTAAGATTTTAGAAATTAAAGATTTATTTCTTTTTCAACTGTTTCAGTTCATGTTCAATTATAACACAGATGCTCTTCCCAATATTTTTAATTCACTGTTTTCATGAAATCAATCACTTCATAATTATCCTACTAGGTGGTCTAATGAGTTTCATTTTACCTCTTTTGAGAACCTTATTAGCTCAGAACACATTTATATATCCCGGCCCTTAATTTTGAAATCAATTAAGTTCTGAAATGAAAAATTCTCCATCATTATACTTTGGTTTTTTTTTTAATATTTGATATCTTTTTTGTTAAATTCTGGCTGAGATATTTATTTTCGTTACCTGTACAGGTTACAGCAAACACGAGGGTCATCAGTCATTGAATTCATCATTACGCAGTGATAAATGGCATTACTAGGCAATGAAATACGGCATCTTATTTGCATAATTTTTACACAGCTGCGTGCAGTCATCAGCTGTTTGAAGCACTTTCTTAATTCATTCTTCCGTTTCTCTTGTTCAGCATGTAGGCATTCTCTCTCTTTCTTTCTTTCTTTCCTTTTCTTCCTTTAATTTTGTTTTTGTCCCATTCTATGCAATCATATCCCCCTCAGTTTAATCATGTCATGTTGTTGTGTCTCTGTTGTTTGTACCATTTTGTCTAAATTATTTTTGTGTGATGTATTTGTAATTGTAGTTAGTATTTTGAAGAAATTCTTGAGTGGTCCACACTCTACAAACACTGCTTTTTAGTGGACCTCTCAGTTCTCTTCTTTTTTTTTTCTCCTCTAAACATAACTTTGTATTTTTCAGTATGCATACATAATCTATTTCTATAATTTGCAGACAATCGTTTATCCCCCGCACTATGTGATGTACGTATATTTATATGCTTATGATGGATTTTCTGATTTACCTTGTGTTATGTTTTGTTGGAAGAAAAAATTGAGAATGAAATAAATGAATTGAATTGAATTATGAATTTTTCATGAAGAGTGGCTTAAAGTAGGTCTTGATTATTACTGTAACAGTTGGGTGTGATAATACATGCTTGATGCAAAGTACAACACTGGAAAGTTTGTGAATAGAGATCTGGTATAAAAATGCCTGGTATAGTAAATATATCCTCTTACATTGTATTTGATTTGCTGACATCACAAATTATACAACACCTAATTAGAATGTAGCTATCCGATTGGTCGATTGCCCATCACATGACATTTAGTTAAAAGTTCCATCACACGCTGAGACTGTCAGCCGTGCAATTTTGTTTGGGCAAAAATGGATAGCACATAGCTGATGTCAGCCATTTCCATTGACTTCCATGTTAAAGCTTAATACGGAAGAAAGTCTATATTTGGCATACATGTATTTATACTTCATTCAAAAGGTTATTTCATTGTAAACACAATTGTGATACTGTCCTTACGCCAAATCCCCCCATACTGAAGTGAAAATAAGTGAAGGTCAATAGCACAATCAGGGTATGCAATTGTGTAACAGGGCAAAAATGAAAAAACTTGGTGAAAATGCTTTTTTTGTTGTTTGTTGTAGCTGAGTGTTCAAATTTTCATTTCATGTAAAGAACGAGTCAAAATTTTGCATTAAACTGCGCATAAATTAGCATTTAAATTAGGGGTGTCGAATTACATTGAAATGACTAATATATTGGAAAAATTCATTAAAAAAAAGGAGAATGTTTTTTTCATCTGATAATGCTGTTAGATATTCCTGATAAATATCTCTTTCATTCACCACCAGCACATAGCCATGACATATCACAAAATATGAATGAATTTCATATTTTCACTTCTCGAAATGGATGATCAATTTTGTAGGCATTATTTTGAATTCAGATAAAACCACTTTTACATATTTTATCATATTTCACTTTTGCCAAAGAGTGAAGAGGCGAAACTTTCGGGAATAGGTAACAGACATACAGTGGCCATTATTACAGATTTTTATGAAATTAGGGCTGGTACTTTGGAAGATATTATATTTTTCATCAAAAAATTATCTGTACAGTTTGACCTTGAATGTGCGCACAGTGTTTGGATCAATTCTCATATTTGTAAACACAGATAGAAGAATGAATGTGAGATTTATGATGACTTGAGTTGATATCCAAGCTGTGACAGTCAAACAATGACATATTAAGCCAAAATAATATGTTTTAGCTTATGATATCTTTAGAAATTGAACAAGCATTGAAATATGAACACTGAACACTTATCATATGACCTTCATGCAGTATAACATGGGCGTGTATCGCACTTATTTATGCTCAGCAATTTGTAAAAATATAAAAAAATAAGTTCCTATTGCTCAAATTTGCTAAAATTTTCACACAGTAGATTTCTACATATGTACAATTCATGGTTAAAAAAACAAGGATATTCAATAAGGGGAAAAGAGTCTTTAAAGTAGTCAAATTAGGATATACCTCACTGAAAATACTGAAAAACGGCTGCACTTATTTTACTCAGCATTTGAAAATGGTTCAAAACTCAAAACTGGCTGAACATTTATTGGCAAACAGCGCACCATATTGTAGTGTGTCTTCAGTACTTTCAGGAAAAGCAGAAAAATAAGCTGTTTCTCCATGTATAGCTGTACAGCATGGGTTAAAAGGTCACAATGTCACAAAAATAAGCTAGCATTACACTCCTACCAGGATGGGACTTCAGACCTTATAACTTTCTCCAGCTGAAAGAACCACTGTTTTTTATTGCATGCAAGCAATGCCAGGAAAAAATCCATTAATTTGATACCAAACACATAGGGGTAGACTTAAAATATGGACCTCAAATCTTGATTTTACGTAAGTTGTAAAACGCTTTTTTGACGCATTACGTGGGTTTTGGGGGACTTTTTGGCAATTAACCTTAAATAATTAACAGTAAATGAGAAGAAATTAGCTATTGTCTTACCACATGTGATTACTGATGTCTTAGCATGCTGCATGTGAATTTTTAAGTCAGTTGGTGCATTCTTTTAGAAGTTACAATTTTTTAAAGTGAGAAAGTCATGATTGCATACCCTGATTGTGCTTATCACCTGAATTGATTCTGATTTTCGGAAATTTCTCAGATTCTTCGGAACTGAGAAACTCCATACTAGTGACGTCAGTCTAAGGAGAATTACATATTCCACATACATAAGAATCTTGCTACAGGATTGGTCAAGAGCTGATCACGTGATAAAGCGAAGTTTTGCCCATCACATCACCTGAGAAAAAAAGTTCGTTACACTCTATGATAGTCATTTTGTTGCGCTGATCTCTTAGTCCACACCGTCCGAACACGTGATATAAGTGAGTATGAGTATATATATATATATGAGTACGCGCGAAATGAAAGTGTGCTGCACTGTGGCCTATCATTTGACCTGGGTCAAGTGATAGACCACAGTGCAACGCACTTTTATTTCGGTGCCACGCACGGGGCGCTGAGCAAATTTGTTGTTTTATCATGTACGCACATACGTCATAAAGTAAACTATGTATAGCTTAAGCCCTGAGGATACCCTAAGACAGCTAAAATGGTTTCAGATGCACATGGAATAAAAATAATGGGAATATCTAGGACCCTAGATGTGGAATATCAAGCAAATAATCAACTTTTGATTTCAGGCAATGAGACAAACTATCACTTCCTCGGCGATCTGTACATATATACGCTATCTTTCCTCAGCTGCGCTTTGGAAAGATAGCTACATCCAGATCGCCTCGGAAGTAATAGTATTTCCCATCACCTTCACCAACGTTGATTATTTGCTTAATATCACGTGACACTCCGAAGTTGTTCGAGCTAGCTAGCTGTGCTGCGAGCAGTGCAACACAATATTGTGTCCCGGTATGTGTTGATGATTATTTTCTCACCAAATTTCGGTCAAATTTCATTCTTATTTAGGTGGGAATATTTTCTAGTAGATATTGTGTGTATTATCAATTTCATCAACCTGAAGTACAATTTCTTCCATATTTTGATGCAAATTCTTTGAGAATTGCTTTTTAAAAATGTCATTCGAGTCTTGGCAATCAGGATTCGTCGTAATAAATCTTGTATTGTAGTCTACCACACTGCATATATTATTGAATTGAACGAACTTCACATCTGGCCTAGATTAAATACAGTGTAGAATGGGCTGTATTGAAGTTATGAGGTAAATAAATCATGTTGTTACTTAGAATTTCTTTTATTAAATTGTGTATAATTGTTGAATAATGATGATGAGGAGGAATTGTAGGGCGCTCGAGAATACTTGTCCGTGTACACCCTGGCAGAAATCAAAAAGTTGGCCTAACTTATAGATTTTTAGCAAAGTCAGGAATAACCGAACAGACTGAGCACGTCTCAAAAATCTATTTTTAATTGCAATTTAGTCCTAAAATTCTCCAATCAGATTCAAATTGTGATGAGAAAAATCACATCAAAGAAAAACTGCAACAATCTTGATCATAACTGCAAAAAGTATGAAAAGATCACTAAATTTAGTTTTACCACAGTGGCGAATCCCGGCAGGGGTGCAAGGACTTTCAAAGTGAACATGTAGCACCGATTTTTTTTTTTTTTTTTTTTTTTTTTAAGTACAGTCCCACATATAGATTTTTAGGTTAGGTATCGTAGGCCTACAGAAAAGTTTTTGCATAACACATTTAGAGCCACAGAAGACCCAGAGACAAACTCAAAGTCAAAATGATCTTAGATTTTGGTGATTCTTGTTCCTAAATTTGACACCTTAAAGACTAGGTACAGTAAATTAAGTTTGGGTGACGAAAGGTGGAGACAATGGAAGTAACGCTCAGTGATAGTGATGACCGGTTGAATCCATGTTTCAGTTTAATAGCAATTTATCTTTGTTTCTTAAGAATTGTTACTTTAGCTTCCATCTTTTTTTTTTTTTCATTCAGGAAATGAAATCTATGAAGAAAGCATCAAGCAATCGGAAGAGGAAGAGGAGTTGCGGGTTTAGATGCCTTGCCTATGGATGTGGCAATACACACAAGAAAGGCTTTATCATCCATGGCATGCCAGGAAACATGCCCAAGGAGACAGAGAGATTTACTTCTGTGCAGCAGAAGTGGATAGACTTTATTCTTAAGAAAAGGAAAGACGTGGAGGTCGGAGATCTCAAGAAGTACAAGCGAATAACTCTATGCAGTGGACACTTCTTGGAAGAAGACTATATCAGCACAGATGTTCAACAGTATAAGAGAGGATTTAGGACAAAAAATGGTCCATCTCTGAAACCAGATGCTCGACCAACACAGGACCGAGCAATCGATCCCTTTCCACCATCGTGGTTCATCCCAGCAAGATTGGCATCACCCCTTGTGACAGAAGATCCAGAACCAGCACACCATGCTGAAGCAATTACAGAGGAAGCCAGAAGGGAGACATCCTCCAGTGTGGAGACAGTCAGTGTGGAAGACAATGATACTGAGCCGAAGGTGAAACAAAGAAGGGAGTCGACTTACGTGAGAAGAAAGGTATGATGTCTCTTTGAATTTTTTTTGCTAGTTACCAACCACAAGATATCCCAGAATGATAAATTATGGAGTTTGGTGGTGTCAAACATCATTACCACGGCATCTGTGAAAAATAAAATATGTACAATAGAAGTACCAACGTATAGGCTTACATTATGGAAATGCGTAAGCTGTGACTTGTGAGTAAAAGATCAACAAAAGAATCAACCTCTTTGATTTTTCTTGGGGGTGGGGAAAACGTATGTGTTTGGGAATTATGTTTTAAGGGTACAGTAGAAATTTAATGGAATCTTATCTCTTTCACAGGAGGCCGCTAAAATCTGTTCGAATTATGAGAGGAAGATGGAGGAAGAACTTGACAAAGAAAGAGAAAAGAAAATCAATGACAGATCAAAGGGAGAGCAGTATCCCATTCAGATAGGAACATAACAAGAGACAGTTATTTTGCAGGAAACTTTTTTTTTTAAAAATCCCATTATGGGTCTTGTGCCATAGTCATCGTAATGTAGTTGGTCGTCCAAAATTCATCAACAGATCTTCAGAATGCTACTCCTTTGTCATTCCTGGGCCCTGTTTCGTAAAACCTGTAATCAGTGACATCTGCCACATTTCTATGACAAATTTGCTCTCAGCCAATTAGATGTTAGGGTTTCAGTAGCTTATATTAAACATCTATTACCACTTGTCACTGATAACAAGTTTTATGAAACAGGATCCAGGTCTTTTTAATTCTGTTTATTTTATGATAGAACTCATAGGATCAATACAGTAAAGTGCACTCCTGTTATAACGAAATTTCATTCTAACCAAACAAATGCAATATATATAACGAAAACAAGGAAACCATGCATGTATCATACTCTGTTTGTTGAATACTCATCGTGCACTGAAAAGCTATATGAAATGGGATGTAATGGTACCTTTTTGATTTCGTTTGAACATTACATTTAAAAGAGAGCATTAAGTTGTTTGTAATTGTATTGTCACACAATAAGTCGCGTAGAAAATGATGGTTTAGGATTCGATTACAGTTCGCTATTCCAAAGATTCGTTTCTTACTTAAGTTCGTCACTCCGAATGCTCCTTATTCCGAAGTTTCACCATTCCCGGGATTCCGAATGTTTGTTCATTTGAAGCTTCGTTCTTCCGAAGATTCACTATTCCAAAAGTGCATAATTTAGATATAAATATATTGTTCGTTTTCCAAAGGTTCGTTGATCGGAAAATGAAATGAGCTCCGAAGGTTTGTAAATGAAAAAAATGAGAAAGGTTCACTGTTCCGAATGTTCGTTGTTCCAAAGGGTTTTTAATCCGAAAATGAAATAAGGTTCGTTATTCCGAAGAAGGTTTGCAAATCATCGTGTAGAATTCCGTTGTAAACCATTGTAATAAGAACCATATTTCATTGCAGATTAATGAACCTTATTAACAACGAACCTTTGGAATAATGCCAAAATGTACTTATAACAAACTCTATTTCAGTTCCAAACTAACGGACGTTAAGGTGTATCAGAATCTTTGTGTTTTGTAATAAAGAATCTTCAGAACAATAAAACAAACCTTGTTTAATTTCAGATCATTGTATTACAATAACGCAAGTTCCCCTTGGAAACTGTGCGTGACATGTGCGTGACACACAAAGCGAGCACACAGTGATGTGAGGCGTTTGCCCATGCAGAGATGCTATAAATGCTTGTTCCGCTACGTATTTTCGGAAGCGATTCGCATTTCGTTGTAACAGAGCACATTTCTTTTGTTTTTCTTTGTCAGTGGCGCTCGGAAAAGACTTTGTTATAGAATGAAAATGTCGTTATAACCGTGTTCGTTATAAGTGAATTTTGTACCATAGACTTTAATGGCAATAATTTTGGGACCGGAAGATTTACTTCGTTATAATGAAATTTCATTATAACCGTGTTCGTTGTAACGGGAGTGCACTGTAAACATTCATTATAATTTTAGATATTTTAGCTATTAATTTGCCACCTAAATGTTCAGAATGCTTTTCGACTGCTGATCAGATTTAAATTAAGTTTGTTTTATATAAGGATTACTTTACATTTATTCCCAATAAGATTTTTTAGCTTTAAATTTGCTTTTTTCATTACATTATTATTTTGTTTTCATTTTTTTTATTTGTGAGGGCATTACGTCATGAATGATTAGAAATTCTACAAGATACAAGTAAAATTTATAAAGATGCATTTTTTTTTCTTCCCATTTAGATGAAAAGCCGCAAGGTGCAATGTCAGCCGCGTGCAACAAAGATGCGCACTCGTGGGATCCAAGTCAGACCACCAAGAAAATTAACCGCGACCAAAGGTATACTGTAGAACAATTCATTTTGCATCCTATGATGTGGACATCAGGTATGGATAACAAAGTAGCCTGACATTTGCGCACACACACACACACACAAGACTTGGATATTAGTGTAGAAAGTCCAGACTGGGAAGGTAGGCTACATTGGCACCTCAACCCTCTGCTATTGCAAGGTTAAAATGATGGAACCTTCCCCCCCCCCCCCCCCCCCCCCCCCCGCCTTCTCCATTATTATGATCTTTTTTCTTTTTTTTTTTGGAAGCATAGGGTCAGATACAAAATGTATGGTGATGTAAACATAAAATTTATGTATTATAAAAATGTTTTTAATCTGATTTTAAAGGAAATTGTCCATTATGTGTTATAATTTTGAGAATTTTTAATTTGTTTCACTTTTGAACATTTTTAAGATTTTTTTTTTTTCTTAATTGATTTAATTTTTATTTTTTTTTTTTGGAGGGGTTTAGCAAATCATTGCAATTTATGGTTTTCAATATAGTATTGCCTTTTTGTGACCAATCTTTGTCTGCAGTTTATTGAATATCTCCATTAGATTGCATAATTAGGCAAGATAGATTTTAGGTACTGTACAGTATCTCCTTGCTATGCAGATCTAATTATGAATAAAATGAGATTGAAATTAACAACTATAAAGTGTGAAATTACATTTTGACCTTTTTTTTTGTATTTTCTTTTACAACTCTCTGCAGGAACACAAGCTGATATCACTGTGAACTCCATTGGTGTTGATATGCCTGTCTTGTGCCATGATTTTTCCACCCAAACTGACCCTGTGGAAATATCAACAAAACCTTGCAATAGCAGTTCTTCCCTAGTAGATGAAGTTACCGAAGATGACTTTGAGGTAGACGTTGAGGGGGACGATGAGAGGAAAGACCCATCCTACATACCAACTGGCGACCTGCCAGCGTTTGAAGATGATGAACATGAAAAAGTGTATGTATCTTGACTCTTTTTTATGCTTGAATAGGCTCTATATGATAAACTAATGTTACAAGCAACTCGTTTTATATAAATATGATTTCAAAAATTATTATGTGAATTAGACATTCCAAATATTTTTTGAATGATAGAATTTACACAATTTGAAAAAAGTGTATGTACCTTCTTCCCTCCCCATTCTCGTATTGGTTTCATATGAAATTAGATGTAAGCACCACATTTTTATGTACGTTCAAGTCTGTCACGATATCAAAAGGATTCTGTTCATCACCACATGTGAAAGTGGATGGTTTGAACCTTCCAGTGGAAACCAATTTAAGCACGTTTTCACTAATAACGTCTGATTGCATAATACCTCCATGTGTATTGTTCAATATTACACTTATTATGGACTGGCTTTAATTTGATTTCAAAAAACACTTCTCCATTAGACATTACAAACTTTTATGAAGTATGAGATTAAAACAATTTCAGTTCAGTTAATGTATTTTCTATTTCAGTATGGTTTTATAGTGGGTCTTCTACTGTATACTTATTGCTAAACTTGTTTTACTGTACAGTGCACTCCCGTTACAACGAACACGGTTATAACGAAATTTCGTTATAACGAAGTAAATCTTCTGGTCCCAAAATTATCACCATTAAAGTCTATGGTACAAAATTCGCTTACAACGAACACGGTTATAGCGAAATTTCCGTTATAACAAAGTCTTTTCCGAGCGCCACAGACAAAGAAAAACAAAAGAAATGTGCTCCGTTATAACGAAATGCGAATTGCTTTCGAAAATACGTAGCGGAAAAAGCATTTATTGCGTCTTTGCATGGGTGAACGCTTCACACCACTGTGTGTTCGCTCCTTGTTTCACGCACAGTTTCTGAGGGGAACTTGCGTTTATTATTGTGATACAGTTATCCCATCACATTTCACATAGCTTTCCAGTGTATGATGAGTATTCAGTTAATATGATATGCTATATATATATATATGGTTCCTTGTTTTCGTTATATATTGTATTTGTTCGGTTATAACGAAATTTCGTTATAACAAAAGAAAACTGCCGGTCCGGAGCATTTTGTTATAACGGGAGTGCACTGTACTTGAAAAACTTTTGGAGTTTTCCCTGATTATTTTTAAATTGCATGTACTGTAGCTGTGTAAAAGATTAATTAGTTGGTCCCTTTAACCCGTTGAGGACGAATCCCGAGTATACTCGGGCAGGCGTCTATGGGAAATGCGTGTTGTAGCAAAATCAAACTGTCCTCAACGGTTTACTACCACAAATTGTCGGTGGGCTGGTAAAACCTTGTATATCAAAAACATACATTGTACAGGAGAGCATAGAAATGTTAACAGTGTGGTCTGCGGGAAAGGCGTTTCATTGTTGACATGCCCTGGGCTTATCTTTGGACTGTGGAGACTGAGAAATGAAATGTTGATAGTTTGCAGCTTATATTTTGTGTTTTCACAATACATTATAAACTCTTTCTGATAAAAATTGAGACTGAGATTGGGGAATGATGACACATTTTTGAGGGGCTGACATTTTTTGGGTCACATTTTCTTGACCAGGTGGGTACCTTTGATATATGATCCCCCGCCGTAAATTTGCAATCAAAATAATAGAAACAAGAACGGAATATTAAAAAAAAAGGGGGGAGCATTTGATCCCAGATTTCTGCCCATGTGTAAATGCCAGTAGGGCCCTTTAATGTAAATCTTAACATTCTCAATAAAAATGTCTTCATTTTGTTGCACTGACAGGAAAAAAGGTGTTTGAAAAGCCAAGTGAGGAGCTCCAAAAACCAAGACTGGCGAATGACATGAAAAAGATCACCACTCACACAAACCAGCAGTGTGGAGGCCTTCCATGGTATCATACTTCATTGATGTCCCAAGATGCTTGCTTATTCACATCTAGGCATGAAATGCAGGTAGATATTTCAGATACTTTGCTTGTTTATATCATCTTGTAGAATTGCCATTATAGGGCTTAGCATTGTAGTGGGAGGTGATTTTTGTTTTCATCATCAAGGTACATAAGATAGAATTAGTGAAATTTAAAGGAAAATGGACAAAAATTGGCAAAGTTATAGATTTGGGTGCAAATATTCCATGTGCTTACCATGAATTCTCATGACTCTTCAATCAAGAGATACATGCTGAGATCGTGCTGGCATAGGGTACCTTACTGATGAATTAGGAGCGGCTGTGATGCTGCGTTTGTGTGTAATGTGAATGGGACCCTGTGAAAAGCATGCATTTTCACCTCCCAAACCGTCAGTGAGGACACTTGCAGGACTTGCAGGATTGGCTCTAAAATGAAAACTACTTGACCAGAATTTGTCGGCTGAGAATGATAAGGGCGTTAAGTTGCCACTAAACCCATAGTGTTCACGACCACTTAACGCCCTTCTCATTCTCAACAGACGAATTGATGATCTTGGTGTCATAACCACAAAAGCTCATTCTTCAAGATGTACTATG
Organism: Diadema setosum; assembly: GCF_964275005.1. Lineage (NCBI taxonomy): Eukaryota > Metazoa > Echinodermata > Echinoidea > Diadematoida > Diadematidae > Diadema > Diadema setosum. The sequence continues at coordinate 3,218,950 of NC_092691.1, read as the reverse complement.
GTATTTTGCCATTCTTCTTTTACAGGATGCTCGTGTTTTTGGGGGGCCACCCTGTATAGTAAACTTTGTTGATATTGGGTAATAAAAAACAATAAGATTTCATATTAAAGTGAATATTTTATATTTTTTTCCATTTCCAGACTTCTTCTAGCTGCTCTTCATTGGAATTAAAATTCCGGAAGAAGCCAAGCCACCAAGAGTGATGTGTCACCTATTTTTAGAATCACCTATTCCAAGGCCAAAGAAGGACATCATTCAGTGAGCAAAGTTCTTACAGCATGCACTCATGGTATTAAAGCATCGAGAATAAACAGAAATGCTGTCACCAAGGGAAAAAAAAAGGTAGGATATAAAGAGAAGATAAGATATGAGATGGGATACAGTAGTGGTTTTCTCGAATTCATGATGCCAGTCATGTTAAAATGCAACAATATGTCTGTGAATGTTCTCAGCGAAACGTCGCTACTCCAAATTACAAGTAAGTCCAGTTGACTAGCTTTACCGATATTGTTCATGTAACAAAGCCAATAGTTTATATTGCTCTGCCCCAGGCATATATGTTCTCTGAATGTCAGTCCGAATCCTTAATGTATGGTGCATTGAGAAATTATCAAGAGTGGCTGTTTTCCTGTTTGTGATTATGTGGATTCACTCATGCATGAGATCCTTTACCTTGTCAAGAATAAGCCCAAACTCAGAGGGGAGATCCCAGCCCTAGCAGGGAAAAGCGCCTCTTCAAAATACCATCGTGTCGGCAAAGAAGAGGCAATCACACAGGCAGCTGCACATCGCCATTTTACCAAGTAGTAATTTTGAATTTGCCTGAAGGGAACTAATTACTACCACACATCACACGATTTCAACCACATCATGGAAGAAAGCAAATTATGAACAAATTTTGTATGACAGCGGGATATCCTACAGTTAGTTCTATCTAATGTTCCTAAATGCATCATCCAGATTTAGAGCGCTGCCTTTCATGTTGGGAAGAAAACAAGTGCAATCATGAAATACCAATGAAGACTACCTTGTTGATATTCAAACAGTAAAGTTTTGGAGCCGTGCCACAATGATACGATGTGCTAGACCTTTTACAGCACTCAGTTTGTTATCAGTAGAACTCATTGTTGATGGGCAATAAGATAACATAGAGTTAACAAGAAGAAACTCAAGAATGGCAATATTCATGATAATGAACGTAATGCTTTACCATGCTGCAACAACATAGTTTTCAGGATTTTGAACTCTATTAATAGATAATAACTGTCATGAAGAAGCATTAATGGAAGTTCAGTTCTGTTTGCCTTTTCTTTAGGAGAGAGAGAAAACAGTGATTACCGTAGAAAACCCATTATAAGCACATATAGACACTGTTCAATTTATATACAGTTGTATCTGGTTTTAAAGGGATCGTATAGTTTTGGTTGAGACCTATTTTCAGGTTTCTAAATTTTTTTTTTTGTGAGATAATGAGAAACCTCTTCTGAAATATGAAAGAACATGTAATTCTATGATACCATTTTAAGAGGTATTCAACGTTTATTTGATGAAAATTGGTTTTAAAATGGCTGGGATATCCACAAAAAAAAAGAGCGATTCTAATAAAGTGTGGGACCCACACTTCATAACGATCACTTTGTTTTACTTTGTTTTTGGTTGTTACAGTCATTCCAAACCCGATTTTAATCAAATAAACTTTGAATTCCTCTTAAAATGGTATGCTCTGTACTATATCATAAGTGTTTTCTTGGTATCTCGCAAAAAGTTAGAAGCCCAATTCTCATCTCCACCAATACTGTACCATCCCTTTAAACTGCTCTTTTCCTTCTTGATTATGATTCGCCAATATCATATGTGGGCCTGTCAACTCTAAGATCTGTATTTATCTACGACTGACGATAAGTCTGGTTCTGCTATGAGATGCACTGTAAATAATACGCTTCAACACTCCGTGAGTTTACTGAACGAAAAATGCAGCTTCTTATGCTATTTATTTTTCCAACAAAAATCCAATACAAAAAAAATTAATACATTTACAATATTTTCCAAAAAAAAACCTACTTCAATTTCGTTCGTATTTACACAAAAAAATATTGAAACCTTCAGGAGCAATCCAATGAGTTAACGTTCAGGAGCAAATCAATGAGATAATATTTACTAATAAATTCTAGACTCATATAAACATCCTAAAGTCATGTAAACATATCCTAGACTAATCTTATCAACCCGGGTGTAACCAAATACCTATGGTTCAATACTTTACTGTGCGCACGTGAGGTTTTACTTTATATTGTCCAACGGGGATTGGGTGAAGCGGGTGGTGAAATAGTCCTTATGGTAATGCAGACGTTAACAAGATAGTCGCGATGTCGAGGATGTCGTCCGGCTGGCGGGAATTGTCGTTGTGTTGACCGAGATGCCACTGCGTGCACCGGAGGACTACCAAGGTACGGGAATTCTGTCCGGATAGCGGGAATTGCCCTCATGCTAACCGAGATGCCGTGGAGGTAATGGTGATGCCGTCACTATGACGACGTCGAGTTACCTGACGGTGACGCCGTCGAGATAACAATGATTCCATCAAGCGTATTAGCTATGCCGTCGAGCCCAGCTCGTCGGTGTCGATGTCTAATTTGGTGTTCAGACCCTGAAGTAATGGTGAGAAGGAGACTTCAGCTGTTGTCAGTGCCTGCAGCATGTCTTGCGCGTGCCCTGCCCTTATGCGTGGGGCTGCTGTGCCATGACTCTCCTGCCTGAAATGCAGCGCTGCGTTGTAGCATACAGCATTCAAATTATAGCTGCCATTTTTCTTGGGTAAGACTTTTTCGAAAAAACAAACAAATAAACATCAAGTAAACCTTGTACCGAGAGCAAACATGTAACTCAAAGCCAATTCAGAGATGGTTACAGAAAGTAACATATATGTAATAAGTAATACATATATTATTGCCCATCTATATAATGTTTAGGATATTTTCATCATTTTTCAATTTGAGATTTCCATTAATATTTTCTTTATTATAAGTCTACAATGAAATGTTGTTATATAAATCATATTTAATTTCCTAGCATTGTATGAAGAATAGAACGTCATTCTGCTCTCTTCAAGACTTCAAAGTAATCGAGAAACAAACCGAAAAAAAAATCTATATTCATATCTTCATGTTGTCTTGTTCTTTTTTCTATTTTTCACTCCTCGTATTCTAAAATTTTATCACAGTGCATATATCATGTATCATGTATGTCTGCAGTTCCAGTTAAAGTCCAGTGTGTAAATCAAATAAACCACAAGTGGACAGAACCACCACTCTGCACCTCTTCAGCAGGTCTTTTAAGAACATATTTATGGGGCAATTGCCTGCTTTCTCTTATGTATTTCCACGGCATTTTGGTATCTGAGAAATAAAGAATAAAATGGCATGACATGTACATCTAAGCATGTGATTTTTCTATTATTATCTTTCATTCCTTGTTGACTTAAATATTTCAACAACAAAAAATACACATTAGTTCACATTGGAGTAAAATGAGCCAGGCATTGGGTTAAGCTGAGCCATGGCTCAACATGCCCCAATCAAAAGGCACATCTTACCCCATGCACGCAATTTGGAAAACTTCACTCAGAATTGTATTTTACTGTTCAATGCGGCTCAAAGGTCTTTACACAAAAATCCACGATAATCTATCGCATCAATTCAAATAAGCAGTTTTAATAAATTCAAGATGGGAAAGTATAATCACTCTATATCTACGAAAACAAAAAAAGAAAAAAACTGTGAAAACTATTAAAGAAAATAACAATAAATTTCCTGCTCTTCTCCCCCCATGTGACAAAAGCAGTTCCAGCGATAAAGAGTGAATAGCTTTCACTACCCGACTTTCCCCTAAAGATAAGGCAGCCGATAAATAATACCCAAACAAGGTGATCGCGCTGTCAGCAGTGACAAGTAACTTTCTTTTAAACTCCATTGTTTTACTGCCTACCAGAGAGATGAGTCACCTCCCTGCTGAGATTGCTGAATATTGTAAAAGAGTGACTTGCTCAACGATTCATCCACGCGATACCTCTTCAAATAAAATCTCCGAATATTCCATGTATGACCTGTGTGCCTGACGTCTCATTTTTCTTTATACGACTGCGATTAGTGAGAAGGTGTTTTAGTTTTACTGTTAACGAATCCTTAGCTAGCTCATTCTTCAATCACTAAACTTTCTTCAGAAGGCTTAATGAGCCATTAAAAGGTCCCGACTTTGTGCGTAACAATCAATATAGGAACCAAAGAAATAGTCCACATTCACTTAGATTGCCTTTGATAAGACAGGGTCAAAGGTCAAATCAAAGGCAGACTGGCCGAAGTTCCATTCAATTCCTTTGACGAAACTCTATTCAAATTTCACCCTTTGTCAATGTCCACTTCAAAAATATAGGAATAAAATGAAATCAGACATGGTAGAAGGTTCATTAAAAATTGGATGTAAAATACAATGCAGTTACAAGACGCTAAATTGAACACTGATGAAAACACAATGTTCTAATGGAACACTTTTTAGAAACACTTTATTATTTTGCAATTTGTAAGAGGTGATTTAATGTCACTGCTTCACAGCGAAGTTTCCTAGTTTCAAGGATGAAACAAAGACAAATTTGTACCCTAGAAATCAATGTACATGTAATGTTCTGCAATGAAAAGGTTGCAATGATCTGTCTTGACAGAATTGCAGTTGCTACACACACACACACACACACACACACATTATCTATTAATTTATTCATTTACATAAACATAAAGAGAGGGAAAGAGAAAAACAAGACTTGGCCATAGAGGGCAGCAAATTAACATCCTTTATGACACACAACTCCACAATCCTCTACACCCTGCAAAATATATTACGATGTAACACATTTTCTACCAGATATCTTATATACTTTCGTGACCTCGGGGAAACCTCAAAACCATAGATTACAATTCTCAAAGTAGGAAAATCCTGAATGGCAATCACAACAAAACCAACGTAAACCATGAAGCTTTTTCTTCTTCCACAATATTCCCTGAAGATGGGTATCTAAATGACAAGTCCACTTTCATATTTACAAGGACTGAGAGAATGCAGCAATATCAGTAGAACATATCAGTGAAACTTTGAGGAAATTTGGAAAATCCTTTCAAGAGTTATGAATTTTTGAAGTTTCAGTGACACCATCACTGGATGAGAAGACTGCTACAGCTTGTGATGTCACATGCGTGCAATGATATAAGGAAAGTACCTTGTATAAGGAAAATTCAACATATATTTCACTTTTCTCGCATAATAATAGACCACTTGACTTGCCTCTTCAGAAGGCAGGGGAATGATAGCACCCTTAACATGTGGCAGTAACAAGTCAAGGGAATGTGCACTTTTTTTTTTCAAAAAAAAAATGAAATTTTGTAGAATTTTCTTGTATATTTTTCTTTTATCGTTCTACGCATGTGACACCATACACTGTAGTAGTCTTCACATGCAGCATTGATTTCACACACACCAAAAAAAAAAAAAAAAAAAAATCATCACTTTTGAAAGGTTTGCTGATTTTCTTCAAACTTTCAATTATGTGTTCTACACTACTAACAGTGCTGCATTCTCTCAAGCCACATGTATAAGAAGGTCGACTTGTCCTTTAAATATTATGCATGCATTTTGCTTTGAAATAGTGGGATGGACAAAAGCCCAGGGACAAAACGTCACTTTTGCTATCAACCCTTTCCATTTTTTTCTCTCTCTCACTATATTTTTTGATATCATAGGAATGTATACACACACACACACACACACACATAATTATGTAGTAGAAGGAATTTCGTGAAAGAGAAATGCATTAATTGCCAATTGGTATTTACATTGTATTCAAATTTTCTGGGGCCTCCCCCTTCCTCAGGGATGGAAATAAGTTATCTTTGTCAAGATTTTGGAATTTCAATAAATACCAATTGGCAATTAACGCATTTCTCTATTGTGTCATTCCTTCTACTACTATTACTACCAATATGCGGATCAAAAACTAAAACAAAAAAAAAAACAACCGCTCTGCGCCCTACTTTGGCAAAGGGAAGCAAGTGACATACCATCCAAATTTGAGTTATTGATGTTTTCATAATTCACATAATGAACTCTTCTTCCAGGCCAAATTTCATGCAGAGACACTCATCCTACTAAGAGATATGTTGGATAAGACATCATGATAATCCATTGACGTCAGTGTAAATGACAGACACATTTTGCTCTTTTACGAGCAATGTCACTTTTGTCACTTGCTTCCTTTTGCCAAAGTAGGGCAGCACTGTGAACAAGAAAAACATGATTATAAAAACTTCAGGCTCGCCCAAGGATGAAACTTTTTCATGTTAGCAAGAAAAACTGAGCATCATCTTTATTTACATGTACTCTATCAGGATATGATGGCAAAGGTTTATGACAAAATCGACTGTCTTGCACAACGAACATGAAGTAAAAGCATCAGTAAATACAGCAAGTGTCAATAAAAGTTCTGACTGCATATATTTCTGTGAAGAGCTTTGGAATAGGCTGTTTAGCTATTAAAGAAAAATAAGATAGACTTGAAGAAAAAAGTATTCTTACCATAAGATTAGAAAAAGAGGGAAAAAGTGTATGTACACTGTAGTAATTCATACCACTGGTCTATGCAGTAAAGAATATCTAACATCAAGACTACTCTGTTACATGTCCCACTACACACAATTTTGGGTTAAAACCGTGTGGCATGATGTTAACCCAATAGTTTGTAGGAACTGATAACAATTCCCACCTGCAAGTTAAATTGTTCCTTTCCAAACTGTCTCTTTCACTCTGGTTTCTTGCCTTTTAATTATCTCTCCATAAGACTTGCAATCTGCTCAAATGCATATCCACCACATTGCAGCATAGTCAAATACAGTTTTAACTACAAAAGTGGAGTTGCAGTAATGTAGGCACAATCTATACAAAACTAAAATACCATTAGATACAAAAGTACACAGATTTTATCCCTTGATGCCCTATTTTCTGAGGAATGTGTACAATAAGATACAATATAGTTTTATACTGCATAGTATGTCTTCTTGAGTAGGGCATAAGTTACATGTATACGCATGCACAAGAGAAAAAATGTAACCCACCACATCAAAAGAAAAATGGACAACAGCGTATCTGACAGTTTATACCAGACCATTGTTTGGCTACGCAATATGCTATGAAAGGTACAACAGGAATAACAATCTATATTTTTCCTTAAAGAACATTACCCCCTAAATAAATAAATAAATAAACAAAAATAGATGATCGAATAAATGAATAAATAAAGATAAATAAATACATATATAACAAATATAAAATTCAGCTGCTTACTTGAGGCAGAGGGAATGCATGTAAACAGAATGGAGACCAAAGAGTGACACAGTCAATCAAACAAAATCCAAGGCATTTTGAGAATCACAACTATTTCAGCTGATAGCTAGTGAACTCTCATCAATGACGATACAATTTCTCTTCAGTGACATCACAGTTTAAAGGGATGCTATGGTTTTGGTTGAGATAGGGCTTCAGGTTTCCAATGTTTTTTGACAATGACTTTTTGAGATAATGAGAAACCTCTTGAAAGAGCATGTAATTCTACAAGGAATCCAAAGTTTATTTGATGAAAATTGGTTTTGAAATGGCTAAAATATCCAAAACAAAGCGATCCTAACAAGAAGGTAGGGCCCACCTTTTATTACTATCGCTTTGTTTTACTTTGTTTATGGATGTCTCAGCCATTCCCAAACCGCTTATCATCATATAAACTTTGAATTCCTCTTTAGAATGGTATGCTCTTTAACATTTCATAGAGTTGTTTCTAAGTATCTCGCTAAAAGATACATGGCTGAATCCTCACCTCATCAAAACTATACCAAGTTTCTTTTTCTTTTCTTTGTTCCAGAGCCTGTCCACGCAATGGATCAAAACCTACTAAGCACAGTTGCTCACACTGTTTTGTTTGGAAATGAAATTCCTGCCGATTCCTTTCCCATAATTCTTTAGGAAAAAAAAAAAAATATATTTTGCTCCCTTTTAACAGCAAAGGAAATGGTTTTCATACAGAATGACAAACTAACAAGTCAAATACAGCAACTAGTACTTCAAGTCCTTAAACAAGTCCATGTTAATTGACTTACTACAGATACATCCACACTGTCAACAACTTTTGTGAAACTTTTGCATAATCGGCCAGGCAATTTTTCATGGTTTTTCCATGCTGAGCTGGCAAACATTAAGGTGTCCTTTTTGCATACATATGTAAGGGGGGTGTTAGTGTATGTAGAATAAAGTCACTTGTCAGGATGGCTTATTCTCACCCCGAATACATAATTTCATCCAAATGGATATATCACACAGAAATATTAAGCAAACTGTACTGTATGTGGGCGTCAAAGCAGTGACAAAGACAATGTAGTACACATTGGATTACATTAATCACCTTGTTGGTGTTGAGATTTATTCAAAGTCACGCATCACAGCAACCAGTTTGGTCTCTTTTAACCATGAAAAAAAAAATAAAAAGAGTTATTATACATATAATACGAATGACGGAGATAAGAATGTACTCGCATATAAGTCCATTCTGATATTCAGTGAAGGGGATTGGGTCATGCACTACCATTCAATTTTCGCGCAAAATGCTCACAAATACAGTCCTCGCGGTCGAATTAACATGCTAACTGATGGCGAATCTCGTTGGAGCGCTCAGTTCATGAAGTGAAGAGGGGCCGCGAATGATGACTTGAAGACATCTCTGCGTTGAGTTGACTCACACATACAGTTGGGGGGGGGGGGGGTCCTTGTCCAAATGAAAGTTACTTCGGGATTGCTGCACATTCTAAAAGCTGCATGTCTGGTCCTCAAAACACTAAGTAGTCATTTGACTCCTCCTTAGATCGTCCAACATAATTATTACAGACCATTTCGAATGTACAGCAAAGCGTCCATAAAATATCATTTGAAACATCTATACATTCGAAACATCTATAGAGTTGGGGGGGGGGTGGTCCTTGTCCAAGTGAAAATTACTTCGGGATTGCTGCACATTCCGAAAGCTGCATGTCTGGTCCTCAAAACACTAAGTAGTCATTTGACGACTACTGTGAGATTGACCAACATAATTATTACAGACCGTTTCGAATGTACAGCAAAGCGTCCATAAAATATCATTCGAAACATCTATACAGTTGGGGGGGGGGGGGTGGTCCTTGTCCAAGTGAAAGTTACTTCGGGATTGCTGCACATTCTGAAAGCTGCATGTCTGGTCCTCAAAACACTTAGTCATCTGACGACTCCTTAGAGCGACCAACATACTTATGACAGACCGTTTTTCGAATGTACAGCAAAGCGTCCATAAAATATCATCTGAATATCAACTTTGAACTGATGTACAGTAGACATGACGTAGTTATGTCGGGACAAAATTGGGTGCATAGATGCAAAAGGTTGAGTTTCTCCACTAAAACATTTAAGTATAACAGCTTGGTCTCGGAGAAACTGGAACACGTCCTTCCACTTCACAGGGCTTGGGGAGGAGAGCAGGGAGGTGGGAATCCACCTCCCTGGGAAGAGAGACTGGCCCAGTATCAACTCCAATATATACCATATATACTTTCCTGCTCCTACTATCCCATAATACTTATCTCTGGTATGGTACCCAAGCTTTCCTGACTAACCCTTCTCAAAGAAACTTTATACAAAAACTTTATACAAAAACTGACCATGAATGGTAAGGGAGAGAGAGAGAGAGACAAGGAGGCAGAGAGAGAGAGATGGGGGAGAGAGGGGGAGATTGAGAAAGAGACTTGATACAAAGCATTTTACATGTATGCTGTACTCTGGTTCTTTGTACAGCATCACAAGGTGGCAAACTTCAAAGTAACATAGAACAATACCAGCCACTTTAATGTGGTTTTCCATCTCTAAGTCACAGTCCAGTCATTGCCACTGTCCAGTCATTGCCACTAAATCCACTATTCAAGTAGGGTGGCAGTACCTCTTTTGTTTCATAAACTCATTCACCCTCCAGGTAGCATATGGTGGCACTATGTAATACACTGCGTACCAAGCACCTATTGTATCTTGGTAATGAATAGATTTCAGCTTTCTGGTTCTACAAACACTATACATTTTATACAGTAAAACGGGCAAGTTGCTCCATCTCTTATATTACATGTCTTGGCATGAAAACTAATATATTCCAGCTTTCTGCCAGTACCTATTGTATCTTGGTAATGAATAGATTCTACAAACTCTATGTACGTACTAAAGTGGGCAAGTTGCTCCATAAACTTATGTTACATGTCTTGGCAGGAAAGCTATATTCCAGCTTCCTGCCTGTACTATCTCTCCAGTAAAGTGGGCATGTTACTCCACCACTTTACACATATATGTCAAATACCTGTTCAGAATGATTTTGTCTCTTATATCATAGGAGTTTAGACACATTCAGTGGCTATAATCCACAAATATATCACTGACATAATACAGTAGAGATGCGTTGAGGCAGACAATGACAAAAATTGTGATGATGACTACCAAGCAGTAAGCTAAGCATAAATCACCTTTGCATTTGCACATCACTAAACAGTCTTTAGTCAAGTACACTATGTGCAAGAAACAGTGTCAAAACTGAACAGTAAGCCCACCAACATACTTGTGACGTACAATCCTACATCTAAATGTAACTTAGTGTCTTTTGATTTGGTACACATTTAACCAAGGGGTTACGACGAAGATGACAGCAACTAATGTAACTCCAATAAATCAAAGCTAAACTCCTACACAACAGACATGAGTAATGATTTCTTTTCTAGCTCTTGGCTATAGATACATTAGCTCCTATGTTACATCTTGAACCAAGATATGATGTTAACCCTTATTAAGCTAGGTCCATATGATGGCTTATACATGGAGTGCCAAATAATGACATACTTGGAGTGGACCATAATGTATTTGCTTGCAACAGTTGCCAAGCTATTAGCTTTGGTCGCTTCTTTAAATGTATGACAAAGTCTTTTATAGACCACACATGCCTCCCTTTATATCAGCTGAAAGCTGAATTGGCGGATTGGGGGGGGGGGGGGGGGGGTCATAAATTGCAGGTGTTCAAAAAGATAGGTTTTTTTTATTGTTTTTGTTTTTTGTCTACATATCAATCAATCCGGCATTCTGGAGGTATGCGTCTAGGCACGTACTATTCTTGCATCTCCCTCAGCACATGAGAATATTTTGGAAGTATTCTCAAGTACACCTTTGTGGCAAAAACACATTCCTTGTACATATTTGAGCACATACCCCTCAACTTACTGAGCTGCTATGCTGGATTGGCATTACTTTAGCCATACTTTTCAAAATACTTGGCAAGACTGTACATCAGATAACATCAGCCAAATGATGCAAACAAGGGTTTTCACAAGATTGCAACACCTGGAACGCAAAACACAAAATGGGAGACTTTCTGCGGTTGTGAAAAATGTGTGATCCTGTGTTTGTTAATGCAGAGCCCCCACCCCTTGATTTTCCGCTCCATATCTCAAGGCTGACAAATCTGGTCATGAGTCCAGGGCCCTGTTTTATGAAGGGTTAAAATTGATTATAAAGTTGATTTTTCTTTGTTCATTTTCCATCTGTGAAGATGGCTGGATTGCCCATATTCAGCTATGTTAACCTGCGTGTTAAAGAAATTTAAAATCAATTTTATCTTTTGATAAAACAGCCCAGCTAGATCCCCTTAATCCCCACCATGCTCTAGGGAAAACTCTCACAGACGGAGACCGTTGCTGACATCCAGTGGATTCACTCGTCTTGCTCCAACTCCTGCTCGGTGTGAACCTCGCTGTCAGCAGTCAGATAAGCTTGGTTACGCTCTGGGTCGTGCAGCTGGTGGATGCGGATGAACCTGCCTGCAGAGATCCTATGTAGTGGGCAAATCATTATGAAATTTAACAGAAGTCAAAGCAACACCCTTCTAGGCTTTAAAAATCAACCAAACACTGCAAGTTTTAGAACATTTATCTATTTAAAAAAAAAAAAAAAGAATATGAGGGGATGTGTATTTGAAAGCAGTGCACAATGCAACTTTTATTTCCTCAATTGCCAGAACTGCCATAATTTAACGTACAGCATGTTGGATTGCTTAGTTCTGAGAAAAATAAAGTAAAAAACCTTGAAAAATGTTATTCCACAGTTCAGTGAAACTAATATTGTTTTACAAAACACATACAAACACACACAGATATTTTGTAATATTGCTTCCATACCGCTAAGCAATTATTCTAACATGATTTGTAGTTGCATGTACTTATGGTCAGACTTTTATATCCCTTATGCTAGAAGGATTTATATTAACATGCTTAATCACTCCATGCCAAAGCAATTAAAATATTTCTTTGAAGAATATGCTTTTGCTGGTAATTTTGTGCAAATGTAAGAAGCCTTCAATTTTCATGGGCTGATAGCCAGTTTGCATTCTGTACTTACTCATCAAACACAGATACAACTATGCTTAAATTGCCATAAAACATATCCCACAACACACACAAAAAGAAAACCACACAAGCATATCAAACACACATATTCTTACATCTGCCCCTTTCCCTGCTACAACTAAACAAGTACATGTAATGGGAGTCTGGTACCTATGTTAAAAGTGTGTGTAAACCTAATATACGTGTAATCACCTTATCAGCACACGCTCGAGTGCATACACAGCACATGTCACATACCCCTCTCTGTTTCTATTAGTCTGTTTGTCTGTTGGTCTCTCCGTCTGTCTCTCTACAGGAGCTAAAGCACACACACACACACACACAATCTCTCCCCCTCTCTTTTTAAAGGAACTGATGCGCGCGCACACGCACACGCACACAGCTAGTCACAAACACACGCAACAACTTCTTACTAATGCATGTACAACGTAATGGTGGAAAATCTACCAGAAATACATAGCCGGCCAGAACAAATAAGACGGTGACCATTGCAACCTGTTAAAGGCCGTGTCACATCTTTCCGGGCAAGCCTTGCGTGCGACTTGCGAAGAACAATTTTTACTACCCGGAGGTCCCCGCAGATGACTCGCACATGACAGTACCTAGCACGTATCTCACCCGTAGTCGCCCGGAGGTGCGCACGCAAATCTTTTTACCCGTAACCATGTTTAAAGGCCCTGTCACACCTTTCCGGGCAAGCTACGCGGGCTTGTTGCGTGTAGGGATTTTCCAGCATACCGGACAATTTCTGAGGGCGGACAAGGATTTGGGCGAGTCAGTACAAGTGTCTTACTTGCTGGACGCGTTCTACTTAAATTCTACTTGTGGTTATACTATGTGACCTGTGTACCAGTCGCGAGGGGGCTGACAACTCGGTGAAGGAATTCCTCTGAAGGAATGATCACAGAAGTCCCACAGAATGTCATTATCTTGGCTGCATATGGGGACTGCGAAGTGCCTGCGTGGGAGTTGCCAGTTGCGTGCAAGGTACTGCCGCTAAGGGCCTCCTACTGGCGTTCTGCGTGGACCTCTCCGGGCATCCCCGCGACTCAACCGGGAAAAAAAAATGGTTATGTTCAAAACTTGGCTGCGGTTAAATCGGACTTGCGTGCGCACCTCCGGGCAACTACAGGCGAGATACGCGCTATAGGTACTGTCAGGTGTGGACCAACCAAGAGCTCCGGGTGGCAAATCAAGCCAAGCCGCGCAAGTCAAGCCGCGAAACTTCCCCAGATAAGGTATGACAAGGCCTTGAGCATGCTCAAAACTTGTTTCGAGTAAGTCGCGGGGGTTCGCTCGCAGAGGTACACGCAGAACACCAGTAGGAGACCCTTACCGGCAGCACCTCGCAGGCATGTACTCCAACGCATGCAGTGGCGTATCTAGGGAAAACGGCGCCCGGGGCAAGCACGAAAATTGCGCCCCTAATTTCTGAAAAAGTGTTCAACCCCAACCCCATCCCGGTAGGGACCTTAGACAAGGTCCACATGATGCTTTTTCAAGCACTTAAAAGGGATCTTTTGAGGGTGATTTAACTGTAATGAATTTTGATAGATTTTGGCGAGCGAGCGCAGCGAGCGAGCCGAAAATTTTTGTATTTCAGCTTACAAAACATGGAATTCTTGTCATTTTTCGCTTACCAAATCTTACAATTCTAAACAAGATATAGTGACGGCCTTATAGATAACGATTTATACCCAAAAAACTGAGGACTTTAAAAAATACTCTAAATTAGTACGCGCGAGTGAGCTGAAATTTGTATATGTCCTCGTCATCATCATGTATTGTTCTTATTTTTTTTAATATAAATTTGGGCGAACGAGCGCAGCGAGCGAGCCGAAAATTTTTGTATTTCAGCTTACAAAACATGGAATTCTTGTCATTTTTTTTTTTTTTTTGCTTATTAAATCTCACAATTATAGTGACGACCTTATAGATAACAATTTATACCAACAAAGTGAGGACTTGAAAAAATACTCTAAATTAGTACGAGCGAGTGAGCCGAAATTTGTATAAATTCTGCGTCATCATTACGGTTTTTTTTTTTCTTATCTTTTTGGATTTTTTTTTTGCGCCCCCCTCCCCCGTATGTTCGAAACCGTTGGCGTCCTCTTTTGATAAAATCGGCGATCGCTTCAGAACGAATGAAATTGAAGACGCTGCTCTGTGTAACATTTTTCCTGCTAAATATAAAATGGCATGAGTGAACACAATAGACATTGTCATTTTGTCCGCGTCATCGTCACGTTTTGTTCTTATCTTCTTCTCTTTTATTATACAAATTTTGGCGAGCGAGCGCAGCGAGCGAGCCGAAAATTTTTGTATTTCAGCTCACAGAACATGGAATTTTTGTGTGAACACAATGAACAATTGTCATTTTGTCCGCGTCATCATCATGTTTAGTTTTTATCTTGTTTGATTTGGTTTTCTGCCCCCCCCCCCCCCCCCACCATTCTCCCACACCCTTCCGGGCGAGTTTTTTTTTTTTTTCTTCTTCTTCTTCTTCTTCTTCTTCTTTTCTTTTTTTTTCTTCTTCTTCTTCTTCTTCTTTTTTTTTCTTTTCTTCTTCTTCTTCTTCGTTTTTTTCCCGTTTTTTTGCGCCCCCAAGGAGTGGCGCCCGGGGCACGTGCCCCCCTTGCCCCACCCCCCCCCCCCCCCAGATACGCCACTGAACGCATGAGGTACTTCTCAGTAACCGTAAGTCGCTCGTAACAGAAAACGGATCGGTTTCAAAGCTCTCACGCAGGTCACACTGAAGACACGCAAGTAAAAGTTAAGTAGCAAGCGTTTAGTAGGTAAGAAACGAGTGCGAAACTCGCCTTAACATTCTTGTCCGCCCGCGGAAAATTCTCCTGTGTGCTTAACCCTAACTAGGTCGATGTATCGCTATCGCGAAAAGCTATCGCCGCGACGTTTCGTGACTTTTTTCTTTCGAGTCTCTCGCATCTTTGACACCCAATTTGCGATGCCCGGGCTCGCGGTTCCGAAGTTGCACAGAAATAATTATGTACGTGCATGTTAGACCCAAAAATGCTCAAAAACGTGAATTCGTGTACAATTTCAATGCAAACTGTGTTTACAGGCAAATTTTATAAAAGCATGATTATTTTGGGGTTTTATTCATTGAAATCAATAACATATTTTCTTGTTCGGGACAATCTCGCGGACAAATTTCATCAAAAAAAAACAATGAAAAACACAGTCAAAAAAAAATAATAAATTCAAAAAACAATAAAATACTTTTTTTTTTAAATACATTTTTTTTTCTCTTACATTTGCTAAGGACACTAAAAAGAATATTTACACAAAAATGTGCCTGTTATGAGATTTATTTAGTGATTTAGACCAAATTGTCTTATTTTATGCATCATTATGCATAAATTAGCACAATTTAGCATAAATGATAATTTTTTGAAAAATTAACTTCATGGTACTTTAGATTACATCATAAGCAATGTGTGTGCCAATTTTCGTCGCGATCGCGCGGTCGACCGTCGAGATCTGGAGGGGGCCTGGGAGCCCCCCCCCCCCCCCCGGCTCTATCATCTACCTATTATAGCCCGGCCTAGTTTGGGTTCAGGCCCTGTCACACCTTTCCAGGTAAGCTACGCAGGCTTGTTGCGAGTAGGGATTTTCCTGCATGCAGGAGAATTTTTTGCGGTCGGACAAGGATGTTGGCGAGTTCCGTACTTGCGTCTTACTGCTAGACGCGTGGTGTCCTGCGTGTACCTCTGCGGGCAAACTCCCGCAACTCACCCGGAACGAGTTTTGAGGTCCACGCAGAAGTGGCAGAACGCCAGTACGAGGCCCTTAGAGGCAGCATCTCGTAGGTAACTCCCACGCAGGTAATTTGCAGCTGTAACGCAGGAATTTCGCAGTTCCCGTATGCGTCAAGATAACATTCTGTGGGATTTCTGCTTCTCCTTCAGAGGGATTCCTTCACCGAGTTCTCAGCCCTCACCACAACACGCCTGACATGCAGGTCACACGGAAGTAGAACGTAAGTAGCACGGGTCCAGCAGGTAAGACGCATGCGAAACTTGCCGAAATCCTTGTGTCCGCCTGCAAAAATTGTCCTGCGTGCTGGAAAATCCCCACAAGCGACAAGCCCGCCTAGCTTGCCCGGAAAGGTGTGACAGGACCTAAACTTGGCTAGCTGCGGGTGAATGGGACTTGCGTGAGCAACTCCGAGTAACTACGGGTGAGATACGTGCTATAGTAACTGTCATGTGCGGGTCATCTGCGGGGACCTCCGGACAGTAAAAATTGCCCAGAAAGGGATGGCACGGTCTTAACAGCTGCACTGATATTGCAATCACTAACGTTGGAGACATCACACACCCGGCGCACAAACACAACTTACCTCGTGTCATGCGGGGTGAGGAAAATGAACTGGCGATATGATTGATACTCGGCGAACTCCTGCATCATTTCCATACACTCTCTCCTAGTCACCATGTCCTACACAATCAGAAGATAATGAACAGACAGATATTATGGTTAAAGCACGTCTACAGAAAAATAGCGGCTGATTACTTTATTGGAAACAGTGACCCTTTGATTACAGGACAATATCATCAATTTCAATCATACCTTAACTCCCCCCCCCCCATTCCCTATTGTCCAACTACACTGTACATAGACCTTTCAAATAAATGTAGTGAGTCTTTTCAACCTACGAATTTTCAGAACTCTAGGAGAGCACTTGCTTTGACATAATTTATACATCGCATTGTCACGAAGAGATGAAATAAGGAAGTTAGCACTCCAGTAAACATACAATTACAGTGTACAACTTTTAGCATTGTAGTTCATGTCTAATGTCCTGTAATATGCAGAGCAAAACCCTCCCTGCACTGGTATGGCTGTACTGCCAGGGCCACCCACTGAGAGCTTAATGAGATGATAACTTCTACAAGTGAGTAACGACAGGGGTTACACGGTCTTTTGATGCCCGTATAAATAAGCAAATAATAATCGACTGTGAGGGCTACGATTACAACCTAACATTGCTGAGGTGATCCGCTAGGTGTCTATCAGACCAACCAAAGCGATGTTAGATTTTAGGCCTATCTATTGCCAGAGAAATAGGAGATGATTATTTGCTTTATATCCCACATCGATTAACAAACTTGAGATTTGATAAAAATGCATTCCATCAACCACACAGATTTTTATTCTATAATCGTGCTGAATGATACAACACAGGTAGGCCTAGTTGTACCGTAAAACCACGGTTGTGGCACGGCGGCAGTCGAATGAACTAGAGTAACGTTTATAGAGCAGAGACGGTGTCGATGTCATTTCTATTGTGCGATGTGCACAGATCGATGTATGCCGCTGGAACTTGCTAGCTGCCCGCGTGGCTAGTTCGGAGCCATACCTTTATCGATTCCATTAATCGTGATGGGTATGTAAAGAGTGCTAATGAAAAAGACTATCAAATAATAGTCCCATGGTATGAATGTTGGGAGAAAAACATCTCTCAATCACGTGTTCCAAATAAAGTAATCCCATTGGGATATAATTTTATATGATGCCTTCAAATGAATGAATGCTTAAATCATGTGATCTGAGTGTTTTTATTCTTCTAATTTCCTCACCCTGCTGTACAGCTTTAGTAGTCTACTTTGTATCTATTATAGTTTTTGCTACATACTGCCTGTACGTTAACGTCGCATGCACTTTTTGGTTGGCAAGTTAACAGGTTTGTACATAAGATTTGACCAGGACACAGGAGAGAAGCACAAAATCAGCTACTACAGTGGGCGACAGAAATATCATTACATATTGTTATATTTCCAAATATACTTATATTATTATACTGCCCCGTTTTTATTAGTTTAAAAGAAAGAACTTTACTATTTTCTCCTTCCTTCGTTTGCACCCTCTTCTATCCCGCTTGCTTTTTATCACAGAACTTGGGTTTTGAGATATTAGCAGCACCAGTGGAAATCCGAGGGTTGTTTTGTTGCTTCCTCTCCCCCTCCCAACTCACAAAGACACTTCTGGCACCAACATAATACCCGTGGTAATCCAAGGATTGTCTTCTTGCCGCCCCCCGCCAGACATACTTTTGGCTACAAAATAAACAACAATAACAAAATGAAAAAATCGGAAAAGATGGACAGTCCCCCAAAATGCTTAAAGGACAAGTTCACCTTCATAAACATAAGGATTGAGAGAATGCAGCAATATTAGTAAAACACATCAGTGAAAGTTTGAGGAAAATTGGACAATCGATGCAAAAATTATGAATTTTTAAGATTTTTGTGTTGGAACCGCTGGATGAGGAGACTACTAAGGCTCGTGATGTCATATGAGTACAACAGTATAAAGAAAATGTAAAGAAAATTCAACATATTTTCACTTTTTTTCGCATAATAAAAGAGCACTTATATCATGATTAACATTTCTTTTACCACTTTTTCATCTAAAATATAATTATCTTCCCACCCAACGGACAATCCTATCTAAGTGGGTTGTCGTCCGTTCCTAATGTTGGTACACTTGTTTAATGGATCATTACACACACATAGACACACACAGACACACACAAAGACACACACACACACCTTTTCGACGCACACAGAAACACACGAACAGACACACACACACACATACACACCTTTTCGGTTCATTAAAAAGATACAAATTGGTTATATTATCATTTATATTTCTTTTCGTTTTTATTTGAAAACAAAACTATGCTTTGCCATACCACACTTGACGTCATATTTTGACGTCTTTTTGACGTCTTATTGGTTTAAAAATGACGTCATTATGACGTCTTTACGACCAGAATTTTGCGTTCACGCCGGAAAAATCACGTCATATTCACGTCCTTTTTGGTCGTGTTGCTGTCATATTGACATTGTATATTGACGTCTTTTTTACGTCTTTATGAACGTCATTTTCACGTCATATTTTTACGTCTTTTTGACGACAGTATGCACCAGCGCAAGACGTAAAATAAGACGTCATATTTTGACGTCTTTTTACGTCTTTAGGTCACACTCCTATGAAAAAAAAAACGACTGGTAATTGTCACACGTCATATTTACGGCTACGTTCATATCGTACTCCTTTGCTAGATCTATAGTGCACATCCAATAATGACGTAATGTCAGCCTATTGAATATGTAAATGACCTATCCTACACACCCTAGTAATCAAGACTCTTATGTCTACGTCCTATTTCTAACTACAACTCTAACTACAATTTCTTACACATTTTAAGTTTGAAATCAATATGAATACCTTTTAGGTTAATGTATTTACTTATTGCCACTAGCTAAATTGCATAATTAGATCATCTCTCATGAATATTCATAATCGATAGTTTCGCATGCAGTTTTTGTTGACCAATTATTTTGGATGTTGCACCCTGACATTCGTTGAAATTTGCTCGCTTGGTAGGCTCATTATCATATCATACCATTGCACACCTCTAATGTCACTTTCATACTTTGTAACAGACAGTAAATCAGCTGCAAACACGCAGTCAATCACTTCTCTACTCTCTACAATCCAACTAATCATGGTGATACTGTGCAATAATATAATTTTAATACACAATAATTTCCCTTTCAGGACCTTACGTCCGAGGTGTTGTGTAAGACAAACAGTGTATGCAATGGTCCTTATACTAAAGCAATGGAACAAGATTTCACACTCGATGAAAGATGAGGTGCTCTATCTAAACTCTGCTTTGCCTCGTTTAATAGCATGTCTCATCTTTCCTCTCGTGCAAAATCCTTCGCCACAGCACTCATGACCAATCACTGGCTGTATACTGGTCTAACCCGAATGACGAAGGCTCTCGCATCACTGTGCTTACCATGAAGACATCAAACTCATCCATGACCCTAAAGGGTGACTCAATGGACTCCCACAGCGCCATGATGAGACAGACGGTGGAGAAGGAACGCTCCCCTCCCGACAGACTCCGCACGTTGGTGGCTGATGTGTTCTGTCTTCGACCCTTTAGAGCCTTACTCTGATCTGAATCAACCTGTTTTTTTTTTATTTCAAATATAGAAAAATAGAGTTTTCGTCATATTTTTCTCATTAATTGAACTGACATATGATGTGATTTACACAGAAAACTTGTTTAATGTTATAAGGATGTCACCATGACTCAATTAATTCTACCTTGTTTTCATAGTTACCTTGTTGTAAACTAGCAAAATTAGCAAACTTCAGTAATGGTATACCAGGACTGTAAAATTCACCTTATTAAAAGCGGTGCCTCATTGTGAGCATGCCCATTATATTCCTACAGGGTTTCAATGTATGAAATAAAGAATGATCTTTACCACACAGTGCAAAATTAATGTATCCCCTGAACTGACCCGAAATCTCCTACATGTACAATTTGTTTTAGCCGTTTGCCAATTAAGGCCCTCGCGCTGTAATGGTGGTGAATGAATGGTGCGAACAAAGTGAGCTATCTGAGTTGGACAGTGCAAGGGTCTTTTGAGATCTGATTCGCACCCTTTAATGTTAGCCCTTTGAAGTACTGATTTTTGCTCCCCCAAAATCAACTTATCTGCGTGTCTGTCTGCCCAAGCCTGATTTGCATACAGCGAATGCATGCCAAAGACTGCCACTGGTGGTCAGTGATGCATGCATGCGAACACACCGGACAACGCCAAGACGGAGGATGTGGGGAGCAGGCCATTCCACTGCTTGCCCAGCACTCGTCAATATGACTACTAGTATTCAGTAGGGTTCATGTGTCATGAATAATAATGTGTGAAGCAGATCTCAAAAGGCCCTCCCCCTGTCACGCTCCGCTGGGCTCACTTCGCTCGTCCATTGTAGCTGTCATACAGCAAGAGGGCCTTGACAAAAGACTACATTCATTTGAGAAATGAATCATCTGGGTCTGAAAGTTAGAATGATGATCGGGCTATCACCAAAAATAATCAGCAGCAAGACTAATGTCCAATCATACACCTCCATATCAAAGAAGAATGTGGGTAGTAGGCCTACAGCGCAAACTAGAAATGTGACACCATAGCAATTGCATACCGCTGCAGAATCCAAAGTATCGTCTGGTGATTTTTCTCTTGCAGGGGATCCAACACCCTACACTTTGATAATATCCCGCCATGAATTGTAACACGTATGACCATCACTCACAATCAAGTTGAGCTCCCCTGCCACATGGTCGAACTTGATCTGACCGAAGTAGCCACGGTTTGATATCATGGACACGAAGAGGCACTGTGCCCGTGCAGCGATGGTGCGGCGAAGGTCTTGAAACTTCAATTTCCTCTTTTCAAGCTGTTTTTCAAGCACCTGAAAACAAACAATAGCCACAGGCATTGGCATCACATAATATGGTGGAACCTCTTTACAAAGAGGTCGGATATAGCGAGATACCTGACATAATGAGGTAATTTTAAAGGTCCCATTTCTTGTAAATTTGATTGTTTTTATCCCTGGTATAACGAGACACCTGATTAAATGAGGTTAATTAGCAAGCCCATACCTGTTATTCTTTTGTTTTTATCACTGATTTAATGAGATACCCACAATCTGGCAATCTGGAGGACACTCCAGTGATCCAAAGCTGCTCGTTATACCAAGGTTCCCTTGTATTGTGAAGTTCCAATGATGATAATAATGATAAGAAATCATTACTTAATTCCACCTAGCAAGGTAGATAAGGGGCAGGTAGAAACAAGTCTACCCTAAAACAAGGTCCAAGTCCCATACATTCCTCATGGTCGCTTGGTACCTCAAGTAAACAAGTGCCTGAGGATTAAAGAAACCTTGCATGATGATTACAGTGAGGGTGCAGAATAATGTAATGCTAACAATAATAACAGAATGTAATCTGATATCTTACAGGAGACCTATGAAGAGATTTCAAAAGTGAAATGGATAGCTACATGAATATTTCTTACTAAATGTAGCGATATAAATATGTTGTTTTGTGATCACGTGACACGAGTCTGGATTGCAAGCTGTATTGATTTTGTGTATAGTTCAGGGATGCATAACTCGGATTTATAGGAGTGGACTATTGAGGGAAAATAGAATGGAAGGTGAGGGAAAGGGTAGGGGGAAAGACATGGGGAAATGGAGGGGAAAAGGAGAGGGCAAGGATGGGGTAGGTAAGGGGAGGGGATTGCAACCTGTACTCATTTTGTGCGCAGTGCACAGATTTTAATTAGTAGCCAGGATTGAAAGGGGTAGACCAATGGGAGAGAGAAAAGGAGGGGGAAATGAAAAAGGCAAGGAAGGGGAAGGGGATGGGAAAGGGGGAGGAAGTAGAGGAATGAACGAGACAGGGAGGGGGGAAAGGAAAGGGCAAGGGAGGGAGTCGGGAGGCAGAAGGAAGGGGCAAGGTTGAAGGACAAACCAGACAGGAATCTCACTCTTATCATCTTCTTGCTGCTCTCAATCTGTTTCTCAACTGTTGAGTAGTTTTGTTTCTTCTCATTGTACGCCTCTGTGATTACAACTGGATCCCCTCGTCTGAGGAAAAGGAAGGAAATTTATTTTTTTTTTTCTTGTTTCAAAAGACCACTCTCCATTTATAAAGTATGGTAGATGGGTACTAATATACAGTAGTAATGTACCCCAGTGACCCACACCAAAGGGACAGTGTCTTTGCCTGAAGACAGGCAGCCCTCACTCACTACATTCAACTCCACAAAAGGCCATCTTGACAGGACTGAGAACACATCAACTTTAAAAGTGATGTTCAACTTCTGCATGTACGGAGGAATAGACAGGTAAGGCTTTGAATGAATACAATGTACATTGGAAATGCTTTTGTTTTTCATTGACTTAGCCAATAATTTGATATCATGCCCAGTTTAATATGTGTTGTGAATGTGTTTTGTGAATGGACAGATGATCAGATAGAGTCTCACATGGCAAAGCAATCTCTAAATTGGGGCATTGCTGCAGGTGCCCTGGGCCACACCATCCTAATTTCAGTGTTTCGGCCCCATGATGCAATTACTATACAATACAATAAAATACAATATTGTAATTGTATTATAAGCTCTTATAAATATTATTGGTGCAATACTTGTTTCACAGGGTTCTAAAGTGCAAAACACGTACCAGTGTCAAGTAAACTCTACAGAATTTAACTTGAATGTACACTGTACATTTCTAATGTTCGTATCTCACATTATTATGGACTAGTTTAAAGAAAAAATGTCTCTTAAATAACCATACCGTCTTCTTAATATTCAAGTTAATGTCATGTAGAGGATGCACACGATAAAAGAACTTATCAGATGTGGTTAAAACAACATTCCGGAGCAGTTAAAAATTGGTATGTAGAATACTTCTAGAAGCACAGCAAAAGGGCGTCAGTGCCTTTAAACCCTCTACTAAGGCTCACCGTTTCTTCTCCTTCCGCATCTGCTTTGATAGCTGAGCGACCTCCCGCCTGATATTGTCCGCCCCACGGGTGAGATTCTCCGGCCTCTCCGGACAGATCTGGGTTGCCTTTTTTAGTTCCACCTGTTGGATTTGCAAACAATGCACATGAAGTTTTTTCATGTGCCGTACTGGTAGGCACGATCATGTCACCCCCTTGCTGAAGCAGCTACAGTGACTACCAGTCGCAAAACACATTGTTTTCAAGATCTTAAACGGGATGGCTAGTAACTGATCAGTGGGAATCAGTGGGAATTCTGGAGGTTGATTGTTCCGATCCTTGTGGGATTCATTAAAGAGTACATTATATAGATCTATCAATTGTTGTGTGAAAATTATTTGCTTCAGAATGGTCTTATATTGGAGTAATGTGCAGTGTAATGTTTCCAGGTTAGCATGTCTGTACAGTGACGGCCCAGAAGGAAATACCAATTACAACTGGACCAGTTGAACCAGTTTAAATCAACTGGTATCCCTGAAAATTGAAATGGGCTAACTGGTCCTGTTGAATTCCAACTGGCTGGACCAGTAAACGAAACCAGTTACCTTTTTAACTGGACCAGTATACAAAACCACTTATCAACTGGTTTACAGTCAACTGGAATCAACTGGAATCCTGGCGTTGACAAAATTAATAATTTCTTGAGTTATGTTGATGTTTGAGCATATATATACCAGAACATGTATAGACGGTCTAGAACGTATTTGAAGACATTATCTAGATATCAGAATTACATCTGATTCTGGTATACTTATGTAAGGCTGCTATTTCGTTTGCTGCACGTTGCCATAGTTATAAGTGTGCCCTAGCTGCCATTTTGTTTCTCACCTCTTTACACACGTTCTCTTTTGTTATTCCCTTTGTCCTGAGCTATCCGATTCATTCACCATGTACTTTCTATTGAGTTCATAATCGCTTGGCCTCTACTCAAATTGCCGGGGTTTTTTTTTCCTCTCTCTCTCTTTCTTCGGATTCGATCCGGTGCGCCTTCAGTCCTCTTTCTCTCCTTATTCATTTTGCCTCGCCCTGCCCCATTTCATTGTTTATCTCCCACTCCATTACCTCCCTACATGGCCGTCACAATGGCGGCCATGTCTGGAATTCAGGACGTCCCTCCCCTCACTGTTCTTAATGACCCCGAAGAAAACCCCGACCTTTCAGAGATAATACCTGACCCCATTCCGATTCCTAACCGCGACACTGGGTTTACAGAAGTTTCACGAAAGAGACAACGGCCAAATTCCCAACCCTACTCCGATGACGAATCTGAACTGTTTCACACACCCTCCCGTCCTCCTTTCAACCCGTATGTAACTATTATTGGAACCGTCAAAAACATTACTCTCATCAACCCCATCCAGGTCGCACGTGAAATCAATAAGTCAGTAGGAAAAGTGCCTCAAGTCCAACGTAAACAAAAATCCTTCACTATCAAATGTTTCAATCCTAAACAGGTTCGTACTCTAATGGAACTGAATGAATTCTGCAAAACCCCTATTCGTGTCACTAACGACAAGTCATTCTCTCCTGTTCTAAAAGGAATCATCAAACGCGTCTCGCCCGAAATGACGGAACAAGACATCAAGGAGGCGCTGGTGGGCCAGGGTGTGACCGAAGTTAAGCGCATCTCAAAACGATCAAACGATGGTCCTACCCCAACCAATGTACTCGTTCTCTCTTTCGACTGCCCCTCACTACCAGAATCGGTGTGCATTGGCTACGAAACTTTCCCAGTAAGTGTATATGTTCCCCCTGTTTCTCGCTGTTTTCACTGCCAACGGTTTGGTCACACAAAAGATACATGTAGGTCTAAGCAGCGTTGTGTAAGATGTGGAGAAAACCATGATCTCTCCTCCTGCCCCTCCAAATCCAATCCAAAATGTCTGCGATGCGGGGGCCCCCATAGCGCGGCCTACGCAGGTTGCCCAAAGTTCAAACTTGCACGTAAAGTACAAAATTACTCCACTTTGAATCATGTTTCCTATGCGGAAGCTGCCAAAAAACTACAGGTTACCCAATCCAACACCCAAGCTTTGAATTCTAACCAAGATCAATCTGACCCGCGACATCTCCCAGGTCCTCATGTGCCCGATTCTCCTCCTCAATCTACCATATCTGCTCACATTCATAATCCCGAGTCTAACTCTACCACCTCCTCCATCACCACTTCTCGCTCCCATCCTTCCACTGTGAGTGTGACCCATGCACCTGCTCAACCCAAACAGGCTACTGACAGGACACAGGGTCACAGAATCCTCCCTGTCCCTATAGATACAACTGCGGCCTCCACACAAACAAACAAACGGCAACTCCCTCCTGCAACATCCATTCTCCTAGTGGAAAAAACTAGTCTCTTTCGTGAGCACAGTTATAAACAATCTTGATGCGGCTGATTCTGATCACAAGAGAATCATGCTGGTTGTTCAATCTGCAAACACTTGTTTTTATGTGGTCGTTTCCAGGAAAAGATATATGAACTCCTACATCCGAATCAATAATGGATCTGAACCTCATTATTTGGCAGTGGAACGCCAGAAGGCTCCCCTCTAATGGCGCGGAGCTGACTCGGCACATCTACTCTTCCCCTTCACCCCCACATGTTATCCTCGTGCAAGAGACCTGGTATCACGATGACACAAATTTGTCCATTCCTATGTATACTGCTCTGTGGCGCAATCGCGTCTCCTCACGTGGAGGTGGCTGTGCAATTTTTATTCATCAAGACGTGAATTTCAGCAATGTTCATTATCTCCCTCACCTAGAGGGATTGAAAGTCAATATTTTGTATAGAAATGTTTCTGTTACCATGGTAAATTTTTACAATCCCATCAAAAGATTGTCCACACAAGATTTACTTTCTCTTACAGTCGACTGCCTACCTTACTATGTCATTGGAGATTTTAACGCCCACCACCCTGCATGGGGAGGACCACCATGGACCTCAATGGAAAAGTAATATTTGAATTTTGCAATGATCACGATATTGTTGTACTTAACGATTCCTCAGCAACACGCTTTGACATTGCCAGAGGATCTTCCACGTCAATTGACCTCACTCTTGTTCCTCCGTCATTAGCCCCCCACTGTAACTGGTCGGTATCCCCTTTTTCCCTCGGGAGTGATGATCACTACCTTATATCCTGTAATGTTTATTTTAGTTTGCCGTTAAAGCGGCTTTCCATACCTAGCGCTTCCTCTCAAAATAATGACAATCTCCCGCCCCGTTGGGCTTTTCGAAGAGCCAATTGGGAATTATTTCAGCGTGAATTAGAACTGTCACATCATTCACACAGCTCCCGTCCAGTTAATATCTACGATTTGTATGATCTTTTTCTACAATGTATTTCTCAAGCTGCTAATGCCTCTATTCCCCTACAGACCCCGACCTGTCGCCCACCTCTTCCCTGGTGGTCGGCGGCTTGTTCGAGAGCTGTCCGTGACCGTCATCGTGCCAAACGTAAGCTTGATATTGAAGTCTTATCATTACGATGACTTAATCAATCATCTACAATTTAATGCTTTAGCCAGGCGCACCATTAAATCGCCCAAGCGTTTTCATTTCACTACTTTTTGCAACTCTTTGAACCGTTTCTCCCCACTCTCAGATGTATGGTGCAAAGTAAAGCTATCGTCTAACAATCATACCAGGAGTACCTTCCCACCCATACTTATAAACAACACTTATACTCATGACGCCCACTGTATCGCCAATGCTATGGCAGTTGCTTTCTCTCAAACGCCTTCTTTAACTCCCTCTCTCCCTCTTCCTACTTCCAAACCCCCATCATATATACATGATAATGATTCTCCTCTCAACGCTCCTTTCACTCCCAAAGAGCTCGAAATGGCGATCAAAGCTTCTAAGAACTCAGCCCCTGAGGTCGATGGAATCAACAAACAGTTGTTAAGCCATTTAACTGACAATATGTTTTGCTCTCTGTTAGAGATTATTAACATGAGTTGGGAAACGTCTGTAATCCCGCCCCAATGGAAACACTCCATTATCAAGCCCATACTAAAGCCTGGCAAGGACAAACACTCAATCAGCTCCTACCGCCCAATTTCTCTCACACCTATCATATGTAAACTCATGGAACGTATGATTGTCCGCAGACTCTCGTACATTATTGATAAATATGATTCAATTTCTTCCCATCAGTCTGCTTTCCTCCGACATCGTAGAATTCTCAATAATCTCTTGTGCTTAGAATCCCAAGGAAATCCCTATTCAGTAAAGGATATACGGTCGCTATGTTTCTTGACATCTGTCAAGCCTGCGACTCTATTAATCATCAGGCACTGCTTTCCAGACTTTACTCAGTGGGACTTCGAGGCCGATTTCTAAGCTGGGTACAAAGTTTTCTGGACTCGCGAACTTTTCAGGTACAGATAAACTCCACACTTTCAGACATTCGTACATGCCAAGCTGGCCTCCCGCAAGGTAGCGTCATCAGTCCTCTATTATTCAATCTGTTTATTGATGGAATTATACATTATTGTGCATCAAACCTGTCTATGTATGCTGACGACATTGCTATATGGCATTCTTCCACCAGTCTTCGTCACATCAATACAAAACTCCAGTCCGATGTGAATAGCATCTCTGATTGGATGACACAGTATGGACTCTCTCTGTCTACTAACTGACAAGTCTAAAGTGGTTATTTTTCACTCTCGACCAGTCTCTCCCACAGGTTTCTGCATTCGTCTCCAGAACGCTCCGCTTGAAGTCGTCCCTTCTCATAAATACCTAGGGGTTACCCTTGATTACTCCTTGTCATGGTCTCCTCATGTTCAAGACATCCTAATGAACTGCAACAAACGGCTAAACCTCCTTCGTCCGCTAACCGGCTCAAACTGGGGCGCCGATACACAAACCCTTCTCTTACTCTACCGGTCTCTAGTCCGCCCTCACCTCGACTACGCCTGTGAAATCTATGGTTCTTTATCCCCGCTCCTTCGTTGTAGGTCCATGTTTCAAGCAAACTAGATACCATACAGGGCCATGCCCAGGCTATGCCCTTCGAATATGCACCGGCGCGTTACCATCTACTGCCCTGCATGCACTTCAAGAAGAATGCAACGAACCACCACTCCATATACGCCGCGAAAGGGCCGCCTTTATTTACTGCGCCTATATACACACTGTCCCCACTTCACCCCGTCCGAAAAGCCATTGTCAACTGCTGGCAATTCTCATCGAATAAATGGCCACAAAACAAACTTCCTTTCGCTCTCCGAATCAAGCCGCTTACGGACACTTTTCTAAAGCTGCAACCTATCCACGTTTATCCCAGTCCCCCTTGGTCCATTGAACATCCCAATATTGACCTCTCCCTTCACAGCTCATGTCCCAAGACCGCCCTCCCTTCAGCGCAACATCAAACTGCTCTTCAAACCATAAATACCACATATTCAAATCACCTGACAATATATACACTGACGGTTCCCATGATCCCTCCACTAACTGTTCTGGCATTGGAATTTACGTACCTCACTATCGTCATGAAATAAGTGAAAGGGTTTCACCCATCTCAATTAAAACGTTTTTGTCGTACAGAACTGGTAGCGATTCTTCTTGCCTTATCATGGCTGGAATCCTCTCCCCCTCTCAGAGCTGTTATTTTCTCAGATTCTCTCAGTGCCTTGACACTTTTGAATAATCACCCTCAAATATCCTTGACCTTCCCAATGAAGTCCTTCTTAAATGCTAAAATCTTATAATGAATGGGTGTGACATCACTTTAGCATGGGTACCAGCTCACTGTGGTCTAGTGGGCAACGAAAAAGCCGATTATCTTGCCAAACAAAGCTTACGTAAGAATATTACAATCAGTGTTCCTCTAAATGTTGATGATATACGATATGTAATTAAACATAGGTGTCTTGACGCTAGGAACGCGTTATGGCGCTCGTCTATTAAAGGACGCCATCTTTTCAACATCCAACCCTGTGCCTCAAACACCTTCACCTTTGAAAGTCTGAATAGACGTGATGAAATAATAACTCACCGACTCCGCATGGGCAGAGCCAGATTAGCAACTTTTTATCATATTATCCGTAAGCACCCCACTGGACTTTGCTCAATATGCAATGAATTGGAAACCGTGGAACATTATTTATTACACTGCAAACAACACACAAATCAACGTGCGAATCTCATACGTGCTATCCATAAGCAATCACCAAACATCTCTGATTTACTCGCAAACCAAGAAGCTCTGGACGCAGTTATTACCTATGTCAAGGAAACCAACAAATATCACGGTATTTAACATTGCATAACTTTGCTGTAGCATGGACTTTGCGAAGTCTTGCAGAATGTATGTACCATCATTTTGCATACGTAGATTTCAAGATATTTTGTGAGTCGTCGGTATTATATGTTATTATGCATTATCATTATTATACATCAATTGTGTATTAATAATGTCTCCCACGTTGCATTGGCATGCATTTGGGGAAGCTTGTATAATGTATGCATTATCATTTGCAGTGGTGGATTTTAAAGATGTATGTATCATCATCTGCAAACGTAGATTTTCAAAATAATTGCGAGTTGCCTAGTAGTACACACGTCATGTTGGCATATATTTGCTTATTAATAATCATTATGTTTGTTTTGTTTTGTTTTTTCTTCATTTATGCTTAATTGTGATTAATCTCACTTATGTTTTATTTAGTCTCGCTTTCCCCTTCCCAGTACACAGGGGAAGGACTTTCACTCTCTCCTATCCTCAGCGTAATAGACCTTCACGACATTCACAGCGGACATCGCTCTCCGGTTCCCTCCGAATTCAACCCGACCTTGGTCAGCCGTCACGTCGAGGCCTCCTAGTCCTCCGTCCACCTCGCCCAAGTGCCGGAATCTGCAGCAAGCGGGTTTTGGGAGTCACTCGCTGTTGCAGATCCCGGCATCTCCCTCAATGGGTCTCTATTATATAAAACATATACATGTATATTGTCTTACGTTCCTTGCGTGCGTTTCCCTAGCAAGAACAGGGGATCCCTTCGTCTATATACTTATTTATAGTTATTCATAAATGATACACTTTTCATTCTTTTAGTAGTAAGAACAACTCAAAATTTTTGTAAATCCCCTCTCGCATGAGTCGCCTGCACCTATCTAATACCTATAAACTTGTGGTTTAAATTCATTTTGAAGATTATTATGACTCCCACTTTCTGGCACAAAATTTACTTTCTTTTCTTGGCTTGAAGCCCGCAGGTATACTCATACATCATAGAAACCACGATTATAACATTTCTCCGCCGTTTGCTACAAAAATATATTTTCCTGTATCAACGCCTCTGAATTTTTTTTCCCGAATCATTGCTGTGACGCTCAGAGCTCCTTGATATAAACACTGTATTTTTTTTTCTCGAAATAATGATGCAGCCATAGTAATCTTATCTATTTTGTAAAACATATCACTGTGTGTGTGCTCTATCTAAATACCGTATATTACACTGGGTTGTACTATGATATTGGTATGTATGTGCGTGGTTGGAGGTGTATGTGTGTGTGTTTGAGTGTGTGCACGCGGATGAGTTAGTGTGTGGTACACGCGCGCGTGTATTGTGTAGTTATTTGAGTTTGTTTGAAGAATATGAGGTATTCATCAATATCATAATGAGCTCCCTCGTGGAGACGTAATGAGCTCCTTTATGGAGACAATATGAGCTCCCTCGTGGAGACTTAATGAGCTCCTTTGTGGAGATAAATATGAGCTCCCTCATGGAGACAATAATATATGAGCTCCCTCGTGGAGACTTGGTATATATCTAATATTCTTGTTTATATCTCTATAAGATTTATAATGTTTGTTTATGTTAAGTGCTGTCTCGGGCAAATTATTTGTATAGGGCCCCATTTTCTCTCTCTCTTCTTTCGTTCTTTAAAACAACAACAACATTATCAACAAAGTATATTTATTCAAATATTCACTTAAATTCAATTATAAAAACCTACACTACTTCTAATTTTTTGCAAAAATCTACTTATATCTATTTTCAATATTTACAAACGAGATATTTACAGAGGAAGAAAGGGGACAGGTTTAAGGAGAAGATGTCGCCTGCCTACTCCTGCACCGAAATGCAGGGTTACGCCATTCCCGTCGGCAACCAGCGGGTAGAGGGCCCGCTCGCCGACGCCGGTGAAGTCTCGGCCTTTCCCGGGGGCAGGCGCCTCTAGTTGTCTTATCGGCCTAGGTGTTATATTATTATTAGCCTAGTAGACAGGGACATCGTGGAAGATGAGGGATGATAGAAGGATAGCGGAAAGGGTAAGGACAGAACAGAGAAAACAGACAGCAAGGGGGTGGAGGCCGGGTGCTGAGCTCCTCTCTCTGACATAGGGTCAGCCCGTTACCGTTACAAGAATGGGATGTGAAAAAATGAGTCACACTCATAAGAAGCATTGCCACGAGCCATTGATGATCCTGGCCTGAGAGAAAAGTACTGGTATAGAACAAAGGACGGCGTTGAGTATGACGACGGTACCGGTATAGAACAGAGACGGCGTTGAGTATGTCGATGGTACACGTGTACGGAGTTCTCCCAATGAGTGGGTACTTTTAAGCTAAAATAAACGTAATACTGACTTCAATCGATAGGAACCTCTGCAAGCATCAGGCCTGTGTATAAATGTAGGTAGTGGAATAGCCTTTTGTCAAGGCCCTCTCGCTGTATGGTGTAGAGAGCCCAGCCGAGTGGGGTAGCGCGAGGCAGCGCGCTCGGATGGACTCGCTTCGCTCGTCCGTTCGCTCGTCTGTTACAGCGAGAGGGCCTTGACAAAAGGCTAGTAGTGGAATAGAGAGAGAAGGAAAAAATATATCAGAGATTAAAATATTGATTTGTGTCCTTGACATACTGAAGCAGGTAGTCCATAGACTGCTGATTCGAGAAAAGATCCGACATCTGCAGGATGGATTTATGTAATCTTTGTGCTAATGCTGTACGTTGTTTTAGGAATCGTGTGCAGTATAGCAAGAAGTGCCCTACAGTGTCTGGAGAATTGCAGATATGACAAAGGCCAGTGGGGTGTTTCTGAATTAAATGTAGGTAAGCGGGAAGTCTGGCACGACCCATTCTGAGTCGAATGATAATTTCGTCTCGACGGCAAGTGCAATTTATGGAGAAAGGCTGTTTGACATTTCTGTGAATAAAGTATAGATGACGACCATGGGTGGATGTGCGCCAGGTCTCGTTCCAGGCGTCCAGGCATTTTGTCGAGATTGTCTAATTTCAGAAACGGTAGGAGGAATCATAATGGTTATGTAATCTTTTTTTAGGCTTTTTTTTTTTTTTTTTTTTTTTTTTTTGCAAGGGAGTCTGTACACTAGTTACCTTTAAGACCACAGTGTGAGGGGATCCAGACCAGGGAAAGAGAAAATCCATTTGATAATGATTGTGAACATTTCAATAAGATTTCACACGTTAGATCATGTTTATTGGATGAGTAATTTTCTAATAAAGGCAGAGCGCTGAGGGAGTCTGAAAATATTGCAGCTTTCAACGGCGGAGAAGTTTCGAGCCAGGTAAGAGCTTCTAAAATTGCAGTGAGTTCAGCACGGCATATGGATATCCGGGAGATTCTTTCATGAATTCTGATGTCATGGCGGGGGATATAAATCCCAATGCCAATCCTGTTGCTGGTGGGGTCGTGAGAGCCGTCTGTGTAGAGATGAAGATGGTTAGCATAAGTGGTGTTGATTATCTGGAGAGCAGTTTGTTTTTGCATTTCAAGGTGGGAAGTCTTTGTGCAGCAGTGGTCATGAATAGAGAGATCAATTGTTGGGTATTGACCATGGCGGACACGGACAGTCGGAGAGCGGGATGAGTTTGCTGAGAGTGGGAAATAAATGTGAGGTACGGAGGGCAAACTTTTTTGTGTGTTCAGGCCATTTGACTGTAGCAAATTGCCAGCAGTCATAGATGGCGGCCCGGGCTTGGTGAGTGGTGGAGAGAGTAAATAAATATGCACAGTAGTTGAAAGCGGCCCTTTCACGGCGTATGGCTAAAGGAGCTTCATGGCATTCCACTTGTAGAGAGTGTAGTGGGGTGGAGGGGAGAGCACCAGTGGCTATACGTAGGGCGTGGCCTTGAACCGAGTCCAGCTTCTTGGCGAGTGTTGGGGAAATGGAATTATAGATTTCACATGAGTAATCAAGGTGGAGACGAATTAATGAACGATAAAACAATAGCAAATTTTCAGTATCAGTACCCCAGGACGAGCCGCGGATATAGACCGAAGAAGGTTAAGACGTCTGTTACATTTATTCAGTATGTAATTAACATGAGGCGACCACGTTAACGAGGAGTCAAAAATGACACCGAGGTATTTGTAATTTGGCACGATTTCTAAAGTAGTATCAGATATGTGTATATTGAAATTACAGGCGGCAACTGATCGTGGATAAAAAATCATTACTTTAGATTTATAGCTTGATAAAGTGAGGCCCCATTGCTATGTTTCAGCCAGGAAGCGATGTTGTCGATGTCGACATGATCCACCTGTAATTTAAAATTGATGTATCATAGGTTGGTGGAAGTGCGCCAAATCGCTATATCATCTGCGTAAAGAGATAATGCTTGGATCTGCTGCAGTAAGAGATGTCGTTGATAAAAAGAGTGAAGAGAATTGGACTAACAACGCTTCCTTGAGGGAGACCGATATTTTGGTGAGAAGTGTCTGACCAGCACGCGTACTTGTAAAGTCCGCTAGTCTAAAAAGTTGCGAATCTAGTCAAGGAATCTACCTTGTAGGCTGATGGATTTGAGTTTGGCAATGAGGGCACTGTGGTCGACAGTGTCGAATGCTTGGCTGAGATCTCGAAAAATAGCTGCGGTGTAATGTTTAGTGATTAGGGATTTACGGACATCTGATTAAAAAAGAAGAAGGCTGTTGGTTATTCTGCGATGAGGTAGAAAGGTGGATTGAGTGTGAGACACCAAGTGGTGTTTGTTTATAACATAAGTTAATCTGCTGGATATCATTCGAACAAAATCAAACAAGATTAAAAAAAATGGCAATGTTTACTGTGTTCACACAAGAATTCCATGTTTTTTAAGCTGAAATTTTCGGCTTGCTCGAATCGTTATCTATAAGGCCGTCATTATATTTTGATTGGAATTGTAATATTTAATAAGCAAAATATGTCAAGAATTCCATGTTTTGTAAGCTGAAATACAGTAATTTTCGGCTCGCTCGCTGCGCTCGCTCGCTAAAAATTTATTAAAAAAAAGATAAGAACAAAACGTGATGATGGCGCGGAAATATACAAATTTCGGCTCACTCGTGCGTACTAATTTGGAGTATTTTTCAAGTCCTTAGTTTGTTGGTATAAATCGTTATCTATAAGGCCGTCACTATATCTTGATTAGAATTGCAAGATTTAACAAGCAAAAAAATGACAAGAATTCCATGTTTTGTAAGCTGAAATACAGAAATTTTCGGCTCGCTCGCTGCGCTAGCTCACTAAAATTTATCCCCAAAAAAAAGATAAGAACAAAACGTGATGATGGCGCGGAAATATACAAATTTCGGCTCACTCGTGCATACTACAATGTAATTTGGAGTATTTTTCAAGTCCTCAGTTTGTTGGTATAAATCGTTATCTATAAGGCCGTCACTATATCTTGATTAGAATTGTAATATTTAATAAGCAAAAAATGACAAGAATTCCATGTTTTGTAAGCTGAAATACAAAAACTTTCGGCTCGCTCGCTGCGCTCGCCAAAATTTATCAAAATAAAAAAAGATAAGAACAAAAGCGAAGCGACAGCGGCTGCACGTCTACCCTATTCGTATATGTTGTCATTTTCAGCGGTGGGTGTACGTTTCCTTCATGAATATCTTTATTGATTGTAGAAAACTAAAATATATGGAATCCCCATAGTCTATGATATTCATTCAATAATCGGTATGCGATTTTCTATTCTATTTTTTATTACGTCAAAAACCCACCGAAATCCGTGATCAAAATCAGGTCTGTAAGCGTCCGTATTGCTTCACTCCTCATCTTTTGAGTGTTATTTGAATGGCAATCACTTTCGTATCTACAACGTAGCGAGTTGGAAAAGATCATGACCTTGTCGGAGCGGAAGTGACCCATGCAAAGGTCAAATCATGAGAGCAGCACGCGCGGAAATACATGTACGTAGCAGACGACAAGCTTTACGTAACACACAAAACGCACGGGCGTACGTAAAATGCTACCATGGTACTTCCGGTTGAGCATTTGTGGTAGTTCGTTGATTTTGTAAATCATCGCACGATCTACTCCGAAAAATTCAACAATAAGGTCTGGATACCAACAAAACACCAAATTCAACTCAACCATCAGCAAAATGCGATGTAGGTGAGTTGTAAAAATCATCCTATTGGTAAAATTAAACAAAATAAAAGACATGATTTTGCCGTCAAAAGCGATGGTCGTATACAACGTAAAACACTAGCAGATGTCAGACTGCTGTGCTTCGCACAACGGTCTGGTCAGGCTAGATGCATAGGATGAAAAAGTTGTAAAAGTCATAAATATTTTCAGTGTCAACATTCTTCATCTTGTAAGTATTGTTTAATTCCTTTTCAAACAGCTCCCAGTTGACCCTGTGGAAGGATAGGGATGGTTCAAGTTCAAGTTCGAATTTATTCGTTTTTCCACAATAAAGTAATATAAACATAAATCTCACTTTCTTGAGTGACAGAAACAATGCATGTAAATTTGTACAAAGAAAACAACAATAATGGGAAAAGCTAACAGTATCAATACATTGCAATTGTTGCAGAGGTGACGAAAATGAAAGCATTGTCAATATGCACTGTGTGAAAAAACGGAGGGACCCACTAAAAAGACAATGCTTGTAGAGTGTGGGCCCCTCTTGTATTAAAAACTCGATGCAAAATTTGACTGAATATAGCAACAAAGCAGCACGAAAAGTTTGGCATAAAAAGTTTAGCAGCCCACTAAGAGACAGACGGACAAACAGTTACACACAAAACAATAACAAACAAAATAAAGAGCATGAGACAAGACTGGGACAGCAACAAGACTACTTATAGGAAAGAAAACTGACTTGACGACACGACAGGAAACAAGACTATAGCGCGACGAAGAGGTAAGAAAACAGGCAGGAATATGCAACAGAGACAACGATCCTCGGAGGTTTGAGGAAGAAAGAGAAGAAGAAGAAAAGAATATACAACAAACCCTTCAACTGCGAGGTATAAGTTAAAGAAGATCTTATCATAATCAAAGCTTAGGCAAAAGTAACAATAATAAAAAGAACGGCAATAAAGATTTTGCGGACGGGTAACAAAATAAGCCTATGAACTAATCTAATTCCGGGGGTCGTCATTATAGGATTGCAAAAGAAAAAACTTAAATCTCCTTTTAAAGGAGTATATAGAAGGAGCTGATTTTATATTGTGGTTCAGGGAATTCCAATAATTAGGTCCAGTGTAAATAAGTGTATTCTGTGCTAGAATCGTTCGAAGAAGTGGTAAATGAAACTCGTTAGAGCGTCGGGTGGGGTAATTATGGAATGATTGATTTTTTTTTTTTTTTTTGGAACATAGAACCAAAGATAGGTGGCAGTAAACTGTTATCATACATATACATAAATTGGCCTAAGTTGTATAAAAATAATTCGTTGATTTTTAGTAGCTTATTACAGTTAAACAATACATTTGCATGTGAACGAGTGGGAGAATTGGAAATGATACGGATTGCTTTCTTTTGCAGTAATAACACTCTATTCAGCAGCGTCTGATGAGTATTGCCCCAAGCTAAAATTCCATAATGAAGGTAAGGGAGTATCGAAGAGGAGTATAACACAAGCAATGTCTTTTCAGGAATATAAAATTTTAGTCTGTTCATAACACCTTTTGCGAGAAAAGATTTTGCAAATACGATCAATATGTATTTTCCAAGAAAGTTTATTATCTACAAAAATACGAAGAAATTTAAAATATGACACGCTTTCTAACTTACAATCATCCAGAACTATTTCTGAATTCAAAGAATCAACAGTATTGCTGAAAAACATATATTTTGTTTTTTGAACATTCAATGACAACTTGTTAGCTCTGACCCAGTTGGTCACTTTTTTCAATTCTGTATTAACTTGTTGAACAAGAACATCGATATCGTTATGGGCAAGAAAAACACTGGTGTCATCAGCATAGTGTATAAAGGAAAGTACCTCTGAAACAGAGGAAAAATCATTAATATATATTATGAATAACAGCGGCCCTAAAAGACTTCCCTGTGGAACACCACACTTAGCATCTCTCATAACTGAATTCTTATCTCTAATTGAAACAAACTGTTGTCTGTTAGCTAAATAAGTCTTGAACCACTCCAAGGCCTTTGGAGTGGTTTTGCTGATCTAAAATCGGTGGGTGTGATGTTAGGTACAGGTGCATTTAGTGCTATATCACATTTGCTCAGGAAGTGATCACTTCCCATCGTGGTAGTAGAGACAGACCAGTTGCATCGTGCGGCTAGAGAGGGACTTGAAAGAGTTAAATCTATGGAAGACGTTGTCCCGCGTGAAATATCGATTCGTGTGGGGGAAATGCTGTTGGTTAGTATATAGTCAACTATTAATCTTCCATTATGATCTTCCGTGATTCCGCCCCACATAGGATGGTGAGCGTTAAAATCACCTGCTAACATAAAATTTGGGAGTCAATTAGAGGTTAGTGCTTTCTGATTATCTAAAGTAAGTTTTTTAAGTGGATTATAAGAATTAACTACTGACAGTTTAACGGTGTCTAACAAGACATTAAATACTTGTTGCGCCTCGAGCGAGGGGTTGTTACGGCACATTTTGGTAAATTACCAAAATGTGCAGTTACCAAAATGTGCCGTAACTATGTTACGGCACATTTTGGTAAATTTACCAAAATGTGCAGGACATTGACGGCACATTTTGGTAACTTTCTGCTCCTCCACAATCATCACAAAAACAAATTGTAAGTGCAGTTGGTTTTTGTCCCCACCGAATGAGTTCGGCAGCCTAAAGGCCGTGTCATTTCTTTTCGGGCAAGCTACGCGGGCTTGGTGCGAGTAAGGTTTTCCCAGCACGCAGGAAAATTAGCTGCGCACGCAAGTCCGATTTACTCGCAGCCAAATTTTGAGCAGCACCTCGCAGGCAACGGCCACGCAGGTACTTCGCAGTCCCCGTATGCGGTCAGCGCGGCCAAGATAATGACATTCTGTCATTTCTGTTGGACTTCTGCCATTCCTTCAGATGAATTTCTGAGTTGTCAGCCCCCACGCGCCTAGCACGCAGGTCACACAGAATACCCGCAAGAAGAACATAAGAAGCACGCATCCAGCAAGTAAGACACATATGCACAACTCCTCACACGCAACAAGCCCGCGTAGCTTGCCCGGAAAGGTGTGACAAGGCCTTAACATGGTTACGGGTAAAAATGATTTACGTGCGCACCTCCGGGCGACTACGGGTGAGATACGTGGGAACGTGCTAGGTACTGTTACGTGCAGGTCATCTGCGGGGACCTCTGGGTAGTAAAAATTGTTCTTCGCAAGTCGCACGCAAGGCTTGCCCGGAAAGATTAGGCCGTGTCACACCTTTCCGGGCAAGCTACGCGGGCTTGTTGCGAGTAGGGATTTTTTTTCACCTCGCAGGAAAATTTTCTGCGGGCGGACAAGAATGTTTACGATTTTCGCACTTGTGTCTTATTTGCTAGACGCGTGCTACTTACCTTCTACTTGCATGTATTCCGTTTGACCTGCGTGAGAACTTTGAAACGATCCGTAGCATGACCAAAACTTTTTTCCGGGTGAGTCGTGGGAATTGCTCACAGAGGTACACGCAGAACGCCAGTAGGAGGCCCTTAGCGACAGCACCTCGCAGGCAACTCCCACGCATGTATTTCGCAGTCCCCGTATGCGGCCAAACCCATTTTGTGGTACATGTACTTCTGCCATTCCTTCAGAGGAATTCCTTCACTGAGTCGTCAGCCCCTCGCACCTGGCACGCAAGTCACACAGCATACCCGCACGAAAAGCAATCGCAATAGCTTACTCGAGCCTTCAGCTCGGGTGAGCTAAATAAGTGTCTTGCCTGTCTTTACTGCTGCAGCAGGACCATATTATCACCTTAAAGGGATCGTATAGTTTTGGTTGAGAGCTGATTTCAGGTTTCTAACATTTTTTCGGTGAGATAATGAGAAACCTCTCATGAAATATGAAAGAGGATGTCATTCTATGAGGAATTAAACGTTTCAAGTTTGATGAAAATTGGTTTTGAAATGGCTGAGATACCCACAAAAGACTGATTCTAGTAAAGTGTGGGACCCACACTTTATTACGATCACTTTGTTATACTTTGTTTTTGGATGTTTCAGTCATTCCAAACCCGATTTTCATCAAATAAACTTTGAATTCCTCTTGAAACGGTATGCTCTGTAAGATATCATAAGTGTTTTCTTGGCATCTCAAAAAAAGTTAAAAACCCAATTCTCATCTCCACCAATACTGTACCATCCCTTTAACTCCTTGACCGTCTCAAGCCCATCCATGGGTTTTTAGTTCAGTTACCAAAATGTGCAGGCAAATCCACTTTTAACTGCACATTTTGGTAACAGTCGATCCCTTCAGGTATAGGTGCACTATCGGCACATTTTGGTAACTTGCACATTTTGGTAATTTACCAATATGTGCCGAGTTACCAAAATGTACCGTAACAGGGGGCGCAGTTAATGATATCGTATGTGATACCGGAGCGTAAGAAGATGGCACATCCTCCTCTACGGGAGTTAGGACGGTGACGAGGAATAGAAAAATCGGTGTGTTTATGACCCCAAGTCTCCTGAATCAAAATGATGTGTGGGGGATCGGTAGAGGTGTTAATGTGGTGAAATACTTCATGTCCTTTGGACGATATTCCACGGGCGTTCCACTGCCAGAGGGCAAACTGCATAATGAGCAGGGAAGGGGAATACAGTATAAGACAAAGTAGCAGTATATCCATTATTGAGAAATGGATGATAACAGCTCATGGATTTTTTTTTCAGGTGGTATTATTGTGCCAAAGCAGCTTTTGGCGGCCTGTACTGTTAGCTTTATTCTGTTGCTCTTCGAATGAGCAGTCTCTAGGTTATTAATAACAAAAACAAGGAAGGTGACCAGGTTTTCGACTGTGAGTGGAGAACCTGGAGAGCATTGCGAAGACTGGTCGACCCTGTCCACCTGTGTTGAGGCGTCAGATGTCTGAGGTCTTTTGGGAGGAAGGTTTGGGTTTGGGAGGACTCGAGAGTGTTTGGCTTTGGCGGGAATGTGTTGATGATGAGGGGTAGCAGACGACGTAGCGGTAAGGGATGAGTTCGTATGGAAAGAGGAGGGTTGGTTAATCAGCGTGGGGAGAGAGACGGGGTCTGAGATGACTTGAGAAGCTGAGCATTCGGGAGGAGGGTTATGGGTAGTTTGTGGTGAATTTCGTACTTGCTGGACCGCATGTGCATAAGATAATTTTGTTTAGTACTTTAACTGATTGTATTTTCCTGGCTTGTTTGTATTCAGGGCATCCGGCATATGCAGCACTGTGGGGACCCCCACATCTCAAGCATCGAGGAGTACCTTTTATGGGACACTGGTCAAGTTGGTGGTGCTCGCCACACCTGACACACCGCTGTTTGAAACGGCAGGTTTCGATACCGTGGCCAAATCTTTGGCATCTGAAGCAGCGAGTGATCAGAGGAATGTACGTCGATACTTCAAAAAGTTCGTACCCTAAGGAGACAGCTGGAGGAAGAGATTTGTGTTTAAAAGTAACAATGACAACGGATGTAGCAGAGCGGGTGTTATGGTTCTTTTTGTAAATGCGGTGAATGTCGATGACTCCCTGATCCCGTAATACTTGATGAATTGAGTCGTCTGTTAGATCAATTGGAACACGCTTGATTACTCCCTTTGTTAAGTTGAGGGGGGTATTGGTGTTGGTGACAGAGACGGAGGTGTTGCAGAAGTTGGTTGTCGCTATTAAAAAAAAAAAAGAATTGACTTGTTTTGAGGTGGCGCATTTAATGTCGAACGATTTAGGGTGACGTTGTACTTGTTGACGTTGATTTCTCTCGCTACCTGAATAGGGTTAGATTGGATTATGTTTTTGTTGATTCCGGTTATTGTGACGAAAAGTGAGAGTGATGGTCGTGAAGGAGTGTGGAATTCATCTTCGTTGTCTTCGAGTGATAAAGTGTCTTTTCGGGATCGTTTTTTTTTTCTTTTGACAGGAGTGAACATAGTGTCGTTGGGGTCAGGGTCAGGTTCCGTTTCAGTGTCCTCCATATTTGATGGATTTGATTGAACTGAACCTATGTCTTGTAAATGATTGATATGGGAGTGCTAGAAAAACAAAACAAAACAAAAACGAGAAAGGGGAACTGTACAGGTGGAGAAAAGGACCTAAAACACAGAGATGCGAATGTGTATACCACAGACACAGATTTGATCCTGGTTGACTGAGTTTAAAACTTTCTATTTATCACTGATGAAAGGATTAGGGAAAGTGCGAGGAAGAAAATTTGGAGGCTAAATAGAGGGCGTCGGCTTGTGTGAGGTGCTGATAAACGGATATTGTTCTTGCTGAGGGAAGGGAAGAAATCTCCCGGAAGGATTCAATGGAGCTTCGATTACAGTGAGTATCTGGGCTAATCTCCGTGCTTAGGAATGTCCACTGTATTGTCTGAAAGAAGACAGAGTATAAATCTATGGAGTATAGAGAACTGTACAAGAATGCACCTGGGTATATAATGAAACCTACGGAAACCAGTGGGGAAAAAGAGGGAGCGTTGTAGTTATACCGCGCACAACCAGGAAAACTCAGATATGTTCAAGGTTTGTTCACTACATGAGCAGGAGAGGGAATATATTGAAATAACCTATGGTAGGAAAATACGGGGTCTGCTGATGTGGGGTGGCGTAGAACTCCCCACCACAGCCTGCAGAGAAAAACTAGGAAAAAATACAGGAATTAGTATAGTAATGAAAGTACAACCATGCGGGGTGTGGTGCAAAATCCCCAACCTCAGCCTGCGAAAAGATAATGAAATAAAAAAAAAACTGCTGTAATTAATGCAATGATGAGTATGCAAATAATCAATACAAACAAGGATATGAAGAGTAAGTGTATGCTGTAAAGTATACACTGTGTATGTAGGCGTAGCAGACTGCTAAGCGGAGGGTATATATAGACTAAGTGTGATACAAGGATTGGAAAGGCATCGGGAGAGGAAATACGATGAGATGTATCACTAAAACCCGATAAGTAAATGAAACAGAGCCGTGTGTATCACGGAAAACACAGGGAGTAAGAGAAAAAAAAAAGAAAAACAGCGTAGACAAACAAAGGTATTCAGGGGCTGAAGTGCCCCACAGAAAAACTACTGTAAACTAAAAAAAAAAATATATATTTATTTATAATTATCCTGGTATTTATTAAGCTAACATATTATCTACTATTTATCAACTTAATACACTTATGTGGTACTCATCGAAACCGGTTCAGCCTTCACCCGTATCTCTCTCGAGAGAGGTCCACGTGAGGAGAGAGGCGGAGAGAGGTGGAGGGGTGATGAGATACGTCCACCACCGATGAAAGCCACATGCCACATGGTACTAGACACATCACACTCATTTATATAGGGCCTTTTAGTTACAATGCTTTAATACGTGGTTACCAAGTAAATTGCACTTTTAATATCAAATATGAAAATGCCTCCTCATAACACAAATTGAAATTGTGAATAACACAATAATATTGAGTAAACTTTTTTAAAGATTTTTTTTTTTCAAAGCTTATTGTAATCATAAAAACAATTTCAACTATATTTTATCTATTTCCAGTCCAAGAGAATTTGAATAGCTTATGAATATGCATGGCCATTAGAAACCAGTAGAAACCAACTGGAATCAACTGGTATTATGGTTAATGGGTTTACATGTGGAATGAACTGGTATTTAAGCAAGCCCAGTCAGGTACATTGCTTTCAAGTGTCAATAAAAACTGACACACACCCACACAAGAACACATACATACCTAGTCTGCATGTAGTGTGCTAGTAATAAAATGTCAACTGACTTCAATTTGTACCAACTGAATTCACTTTTACCACAAGGATCATTTTTAATTTAAAGCATGTTTTCGTGCTTTGCTTGTTTGTTTCTTGGTTGTTGGGTTTGGTTTTTGTTTTTGTTTTTGTTTTTGTTTTTGTTTTTGTTTTGCTTTGCTTGCTTATTAGTAAAACCAGCTGGTATGAAATTTCCTAGCTTTGTCCAAAGTGTTCTAGAGGCAACTTGTTAGTGTGGGTATGACAGTGTATTAATTTTGTTTAATTGTAATTTTTTTAGTCAATGAACGCATGGTAATGAAAATATGTATGTTCAGACTGGTGTGAAATTGGCCATGCAGTTTATCCACTTGTTTCAGCTGGATTCAACCACAGCGAATAGTA
Organism: Diadema setosum; assembly: GCF_964275005.1. NCBI lineage: Eukaryota > Metazoa > Echinodermata > Echinoidea > Diadematoida > Diadematidae > Diadema > Diadema setosum. The sequence continues at coordinate 3,174,507 of NC_092691.1, read as the reverse complement.
GATTTTTAGGTTAGTCTGCATGATGGTTTATTCCACTCAATTGTTTCAACTGGAGTCAACTGGAAGCAAACTGTCACATAATATACCAGTTTTGTCAACTGAATCCAAAAAGTAGACTTCAACTGGTATCAACTGACTGGTACCCAGTGAGAATTGGACTAGCATTAGCTGGTACCTGCAAGACCTCAACTGGTATCAACTTGTACACAAGATTTGATCAACTGGTATCAACTGGTAACCAGTGCAACTTTAGCTGGTATAAACTTGTACCAATATGACATCAACGCATCAACTGGTTTTAACTGGTACCAGTTGCAACCAGTGAAGACCAGTTAAACAGTATAGAGACCAGCTAAAATGTTTACTGGTTTGTACTGGTAACAACTGGTGCAACTGAAAACATGGGCACAGACCAGTTATCAACTGGTTATCAACTGGTTGTGGGGACTGGTTCCTATCACACGTACCATGTACTCGTACTGATTGTCCACATGATATTCGTTAGGGCCATCCTCCGAAAAAGTGTGCAATTACAGTTGTACAAATGACAAAAATTCAAGATCAAAGATTTCCTTGTTTCATCAATTCAGAAATTTTGATCCCTTAGGAATACAAAACAATCAATGGGTGATTTTTGAAAGCTCATTTTTTCCTAGAAACATTTCCAAACGCAGAGTCCTTTTTTACATGTTAGTACCATATATCAGCTTAGAAAAATCATTGATTGTCTGCTTATTTCTCGCTTTAAAATGGCAATGCTTATGTAAAACTACAAGCTTAAACATAAACAAACATCATGGAAATATTTTGGAGTGAGCCGTGATTTAATGTGTAATAGAAATGAACCTGTTTTATAAAGTGAAGGCTATTAAATAAAAAGCAAGAAAATACGTATATTTCGACTTAAACTATGTTACCCTAATTTAACTTTGTACCTGCATTTGAATTATATCAACAATTTCATTGATTATGTATGAAACATCATGAGTAAGTATTACACTTCTCATAAATAGCAAATGCCAGGTAACATCTCTACCAGATTAAATACATTCTGGATCGTAAGAAGAACGGTGTGTGGTACAGTATCTGACGCATCAAAAGTTCCGTTAGCATACGTTTCAGACCCAACACCAATCATGCCAATAAATTCATTTTAACTTGTAAGAACATCACAATGTGACTATTTTCGTTAAAACGTAAAGTAACGTAAACGTAAACGTAAAAAGTAAAGTAAAGTAAAGTAACGTAAACGTAAAAAGTAAAGTAAAGTAAAGTAAAAAGTAAAGAATGATTTTGTCACACTTAGGTAAAAAATTAGAAAACCCTTGGACAAAACTTTGAGAAATACGTGAAATACGAGAACCAAACAAATACAAATCCAAAATACTTTTTTTCTGATATAGTTCCGAAATTTTGTAATTACATATATGGAAGACGGTAAAAATGAAGTTGGAAAACATTTTCTATGCACATGATACGCACGAATTCAATTTTCCTTTGTTCTTGTTTGTAATAAATTAGGTCTCACGAATCAAGAAACAATGGTAACGTATCTGACAAAGCATTTATGTTTATTGACACATTTAACTACCGATTAACATCAAACCCAGATCACTCAATCATGTGATTAAAATTACCTGATGCAAAACGTTAGACATCAAATCCTATAGTCATTTTCAGAGCATTGTGCAACCAAGGAAGTGCTCTTGACTTTAACCATAATACTGAGCGCATTTTATATAGATAAGATGCGAAATAATAATGAACAAAGTTATAGAGCGTTCATGTAGCCACGTTTGCTGTGAAGGTGACAGCATACGGTGGGTACCAGACTTAAAAGTCCTAAGTTGATTTTTTACAGACAAAAATTTATTGTGGCACAAAACGCTCACACACACACACACACACAAAACCTCAACAAAGCAGAAATAAAATGGATTTCTAACGTATATCTGACGGCACATTTTGTAAATTTTGTAGATGAGGATTCAGTTTTTAACCTTTTGCAAGATAATCGAAATCCACTAATACTTATGAAAAGTTTATTTGATGAAAATCGGTTTAGAAATGGCTGAGATGTCCATAATAAAGTAAAAGGAAGATGTTCAAATAAAAGTACAACGGCCATCACATTTTGTTAGGACCTGTTTCTTTTACTTTATTTTGGATATCTCGGCCACTTCAAAACTGATTTTCCATTAAATAAACTTTTGATTCCTTTTAGAACTGCATGTTTTCTTATCAAGTCGTATAGAGCACGATGTCAACCGATTAAATCCGCGCACAAAAGCGCGTCGCGGTTAACTTTGCTGCACGATACATTTCATTGGTAATGTATCTGACATGTTTGATGGTAACGTATCTGATGTGCCGTTACCGTTCTCACACTATTTACAAAATATTAATTTTCTTGAGCAATTTCTGTTGTATGATTAATCATTTAAGTATTCAAAAGTACCGGAGCTTTGCTTTCATATAACAGCATACTTTTTTCTAAATGAAGCAAATTTTAAGTAACGTATCTGATATCAGCTCATCGTAACATTAGGTTTCCACGGCTTCGGATCAGTATAATTTTTTGTAACAAGAGATTCCATGAATAAATCATGGTTCCATGTATACGTGAAGTTGACTTTGTTTAATACATTGAATTACAGTGCTATGCGGCATTACTTTGATCTTCTCTCAAGGGTCTCCAAAAAGGGTAACGTATCTGTAATGACGGCGATTTGGCGACATGATATTAATGATCTCTTAGAGAAATATCAAAACATCATATTGTTATGTAATATTATTTTTCATTAAGGCACTTGAGGGGCAATGGAATGAAGCACAAAAGAGTTGATTTAAATGATACGTTAATGAGTAAGAACTTGTTATATGAGCACGTCCTCTTCTGCCGACATGGGGTTTTTAGGGTTACATCAAACTTCGGATCGCATTTGTAATATTATCCCGGGGGTCCCAATAGCTTTATTGATATTCATTTTACAGGTCTAACCTCTCGGATGAATTAAACTAAAAATGTTGATTTCTGTGGGACAAAATATCGATTTAAACTGTACGAACATGAAAACGCGAAAATTGCAGTTTTGCACACTTTTTGTGAGAATGGCCCATTAGAGACCAATTAGAGTCAACTGGAACCAGTTGCAGAACGACCAGTTAAACCAGTAGAGACCAGTTAAAAATTGTTTACTGGTTTGTACTGGTGTAACTGGTGCAACTGGAAACATGGGCAAAGACCAGTTAACATCTGGTTGTGGGGATTGGTTCCTATCAAATCCCATGTACTCGTACCGATTGTCCACTTGATATGCATTAGAGACCAGTTAGAGTCAACTGGAACCAGTTGCAGATAACTGGTTCCAGTTGAAATCAACTGGAACCAGTTGAAATTTCCAACAGGTGTAACTGGTTTTTCCTTCGGGGGGGGGGGGGGCAATGGGGGGGCGATCGTTAACGATTAACTGCATAATACTTGAATATGAGACCATTCTGAAGCAAATTATTTTCACACAATATAGATATAATGTACTCTTAAATGAATCCAACAAGGATTGGAACAATCATCCCCCAGCATTCCCACTGATCCCCACTGATCAGTTACCAGCCCAATTGTGTACCAGTACAAGTTTCTTCAATGGAAAACTCTTATATACTTATATTAGATTTCTTATCAGCCCATACTAAATTCTGCTCCACCTGGACTACGTTCAAGTGCAGATAACACCTTACTTCGTACCCAAAACCGACAGCAGAGCAGGGGACAATGCTTCTGCGACGGCTGCACCACGATTGTGATGGAACGATCGACCACAGTTTGTCTGCATTTCCCATCCCTTAATTGATGTCTTCAAGAAGAATCTTAAGACTTTCTTTTTAATACCAATCTGTGACTAAATTTTGTTGTGAAGTGTTGTGAAACCAGTCACTGACTGTGTAAGAGCATTATATAAATGATCTGGCTGTATTGTATTGTACGTGTATTGTAAGTTAACAAACTCCATGAAGAGTATTCTCTCTCTGCATAAAGTATCTTCCCACTTTACTATCTTTCCCATCTTTTTTTCCCCTGCAATCAGGGAAGCAAAGACTGCCAACACTGCTATACCTCGATTTAGATCTCACCACATGCATAATCACGTATATAATAAATATGCTGTACAGGCTTTACTTGAACTACGAGCCGAGGATAAACAAACAAAATGACGCCTTCTGACGCAGCAGGTTGTAATGCAGGTATGCCTTCCATTTTATAACGAGAAACCTGCTTCTGTATCGCAATGGAATAGGAACATTCATCCGGACTGTAAAAGAAGCCTTAAAACAACAAAACATTCTTCAGAATTCTCTTCTAAATGATTTTTAAACACACCCAACGTGCAGACAGGAGGCTCCCTTCGGCTATCTTTATGGTTTGTGCGCTTACATTCTGAATTCACAATGAGCACATTAAAAGTAAAAATATTGGAATCTGAACACTAGATAACACCTGGGCTGTTCCTTGAGAAGCCTTTTACAAAAGTGGAAATGTTTGTACAAGTTTGTAACTCTCTGTGCTCAGCGAGATAAGATGAATTTGACATCAGTATATGCTGCGAAATCAAAACGAAATTGTTACATATATTATGTTCAGTCAAAAATGTGTGCGCTTTTATTTTCGTGTTGTTTTCTTGTTGAGCTAAATAACAAAATTTCCATTTTCAATAACTGAAGTGATGGTTGTGGGCTGTGAGTACATACATCGACTGTCTCCGCCTCCTCTGCTAGCCGATTCCTGAGATTGGCAATACTCGTCAGCAGCTCCTTCTTCTTGTCCTCGTAATGTTTGCGAGCCTGCGTGGTGACCTCAACCTCCTGGCTGGCCTGGATCTTTTCACCCTGAAGGGAAAGAATCAGCACACAAGTTTAACTCATTGAGTCCCAGACACAACATATTTATGGTTTGGTGCTGTGTTCTTTAAATACAAACCACATTATATAGTATTTATATAGTATATCCCCCCAAAAGAAAAAAAAATACACAGAAATAATGTTAATAGCATCATCTGTCAAGCACTGCTCACGTACTAATGTGATTGCCACGACATTACGTGTAAATATGCAATTTATACTCCATCTAGAAGAGGGTGCATTTCAATGTCTTTTGTTAACCCATTAGTAGTTAGTAGGACTATAGGCCGGAAACACCCGAAACTGCCCGTCTTTACTCCCTGAAACGCCCGAAACCGCCCGTCCGCATTTCTATAGTTTTATGCTTTACGATTTTTATCGGTTTCAACAAAAGTATGTCAGAATTACTTCTGTGAAGCACCAGTCTCTTGGTGAGGTCATAATTAGGATTTTTAAACCAACATAACTTATGAAAAAAAAAATATAAACATGCACTGATCTTTTTTAAGTCATTTAGAAAGTTGTCAAAATTAGAGTAATATTGCTGTACCTTTGAGGGAGCAATAGGCCATTATGGACGAAATCTTCAGTTGCTAAAGGATTGAGTTTAGTACTTTAGCAATGATTGACAGATGACGTCATCGACAGATCTTGGTTCAACACTGTGTGTGGGGGGGGGGGGTGGAGTATCCCATAGATCTCTTGGAAAATATTACAAAATGACCATTAAAGCAGCACAAATGGCACATATTCAGATGTTCATTTGGCCATACAAATGAAGATCAGGACTCAGAAATCAAGAAAGTCAACATGCAGTTGCATTGCATAGGTTCTTAACCATTTCCCCAAAATTCAGGTTCTTTTCATGGGTGAACATACAATTAAATTTTATACATCAAGCAAGTACAGCAAGTAAATCCAGGGAATGACACACTAGACTATACAGCTGCTATTTAAAACCCACATCACAGAAAAATATCTGTGCAAAATTGGTACCTTTGAATGTTCCTACAGATAAATGGCACTATATAAATGCTGTTTTATGACCATCATCATCAAAATCAGACAAAAGCTAAGATCCTTGGCTGAAGGCATTTGTTCCCATCGAGCAACTGACTTGATTAACAAGCGGTCAGAAATCTAGTCATCCTTAGACTACAAATATTTCAACATGAACACATATCACATGTTACCTGCACACACTTGAAGATTGTAAAGTCAATCCATAAATTTGAATGCACTGGACACATAACCATTCTGTAATTTGTAAAGAAAAGCTATTTCAGTGCATTTGTCTCTGGGATGTGTGAAAAGGAGCATGATACCACCCGAACAGGCATTCAGCTGTCATGTGGATATGGCTGGACCAATCCTATGCTATTAAAAAAGACCGGATACAGTGTATTCTCGTTATAATGAACAAGGTTATAACAAAGTTCTTGTTATAATGAAAGTGGTCTTTACAAAATTATTGTTAAAACGAAGAAAACTTCAGGTCCCAAAATTATCATCTATATACTTTACTTTCGACTATAATAAAACATTGATATATATGAAAGAAAACTGCCTTCCCGAGGGCTTTGTTATAGCATGAGTCACCTGTACATTATTTGTTTGGTTATCACAAAACTTTGATATCACGAAAGAAAACTGTCAGTCCTTAGGAAGGGAGTTGACTGTATCGTTTTTCATGGTCCTTGTCATGACTGTCGATGTTGTATGATGTACCTCCAGTGGATCCAGTTGGTTGCTGATCTGCTGGATCGCTGGGTCGATGATATTGTACTGCTCGATGGCCTTCTTGAGCCGATTGCTGGCCTTCCTGAAGTTACCAGCTAGTTGATCGACTTTCTGTGTCACCGTGGTTAGCTGATCCTCGATCCGCCACACATCTCCATCAAGCTCAGCCAGACTGGCCTCTTGTTCCCCCTCAGCCTCCCCCTCTAGCTCCAGGACTTGCTGTTGTGGTAGGATTTTTTTTTTAAATTATCGCATGTTAGCTCCAGGACTTTCTATATAGTGTGAGACAAAATTTTACGTCATCACACTGATAGCTCTGGTACAGGACTTTCTGTTGTGGTAGGCAAAATTTCACATGATCGCATTGATAGCTCCAGGACTTTTTGTTGCGGGAGTAAACAAAAAAAAAAATTGACATCATCATATCTACGATGCAACAGAGTACATTCTTATCATGAACGGTGATGTGAACACATACTCAAATAGTTATCGATATATTGCCAATTACAGTGCACTCCCGTTATAACAAACACGGTTATAACGAAATTCCGGTTACAACAAAACAAAAATTTAGGCCGCAACGTTATCCACTCCATGTATGTCTATTGTTATTTTTTTTTTTCGGTTATAACGAAATTTCGATATACATGAATTACGAAAGAAAACTGTCTGTCCCAAGGACTTCATTATAACGGGAGTCCACTGTACAATTGTTGGGCTTGTGCCGAAAGGGTGGGTTGGGTGGTGGCGCGTCGCGTTAATGGGAACACCACCCTTCGTCCAAAGCCCCCCCCCCCCCCCGGTTTTGCCGAAAGGGTGCGAATTTAACGAATTGACTGTAGACCAAATAGTAATTAAACCAAATAACAATTAGACCAAACAGTAATTGGACGAAATGATGACTAGACTAACAGGTTATTAGACCAACCGATATTAAACAGTCTATTAGACCAACTGGCTGTAGACCAAGTGGTAATAGAGTGTAAACCGATCCGGACGATAGCCGCTTTGAAATGGTTGTTTGAAGGTTAAATATAAATTCAAAACTCGTCTTTTAATACTACACGAGAAAAAGTACCAACGCACCCTTTCGGCAAAACCGGGGGGGGGGGGGGGGCTTTGGACGAAGGGTGGGGTTCCAGTCAACGCGACGCGACCCAACGCTCCCAACGCACCCTTTCGGCAAAACGGGGGGGGGGGGGGGGCTTTGGACGAAGGGTGGTGTTCCCATTAACGCGACGCGCCACCACCCAACCCACCCTTTCGGCACAAGCCCAATTGTTGTACCATAAAATACCATGCAATAACGTTTTGTTCACATGAGATTGCCTCGAGTCTCAGCCTTACCTGGCATTGCAGTGATTTATACTGCCAGCTCAGTTCAATGCATTAAAATGCATCTTTTGAATCAAATAATTTAAGAGATCTGCCCTGGTTTCCAATTCTCTAAGACCTGGTAGCATGGGGAATCATGGGTGGCCCCATTTATTCGCTGCCCACTTAGGTACAAACTGTACATTTAAAATCCACGAATAGCATCGGTCAGCGAATACCTACATCGAAGTGCACACTCATGGGTACACTCATCAGTATACGCTCGACTCCAGTCAAGATTCTGCAGCAGAGTGTGTACTTCACCAATTCGTGGATCACTGAACTATGTACAGTTGTGAAGTGGAGTAAAGCTGTACACAATTCGTTGCAGGGATTCTCAAATAAATCCGAACCGGACCAGCCTTCTCTGCTCCATGAATGCCCATGCTACTTGCTGATTGTGTACTTTTTAACCCTAAAAAGATTGGGGGGGGGGGGGGGCTGAAAAAGCACCCCAAAACATTTTTCCCAATAAATCTGTAGCAGCCCTAGTCGTTTTCCCAACTGAAAAATATATTTTTACATGTTTTTCCGACATTTCTAAAGTATTTTTTTAAACTGCATATTTTTGTGATTTTTTTAAATACTCTAAAAACAGCATATTCTATGCATATTTTTCAAAAAATACTCTATAAATAGCACATTTTCGGGGGCATTTTTTCGAGTCTTCAGATGAGACGAATATTTTTTCTGTATTTTTTCATCTTCACTATAAACGTTCTTGTCAGTTTGTAAAAATACATGTACTCTAAAAACAGGATATTTGCGGGTATTTTTGTCAAATTTGAAATAAGATTGATATTTTCCAGTATTTTTTCAGCTGTATTATTAACAAACACATTAATAAAGCATTAAAACATGTTTAAAATTAAGAATGGATCCTTGTGGAAAAATTTAATTCAGTTGGTACTAATTGAAGTCACTTTACATTTCAACTAGCAAACTATTATGCAGGCCAGGTATGTATGTTCTCTTGTGTATGTGCTTGTTTGGGTGTGTGTATGTGTGTGTGTGTGTGTGTGTGTGTGTGTGTGTGCACGCGCGCGTATATGTGTCAGTTTGTATGTAAATAGTTTGTTTACACTTGAAAGCTATGTACCAGACTTGGCTTGCTTACCAGTTCATTCCAGATTAAAACCCATTAACCATAATACCAGTTGATTCCAGTTCGTTTCTACTGGTTTCTACTGGTCATTCATATTCATAAGTATTCAAATTTTCTTGGAATGGAAATAGATAAAATAGAGTTCAAATTGCTTTTATGATTACAATAAGCTTTGAGCTGTGTTAAAACCTTTTCTCACTATTATTGTTGTGTCATTCATAATTTCCACTTGTGTTATGAGGAAGAATTTCCTTTTTCAATGTCAAAAGTGTAATTTACTTGATAACCACGTTTAAAGCATTATAACTAAATGACCCTATATAAATGAGTGTGATGTGTCGAGTACCAACTAGGTATAGGGTGTAGATACATCTGTAGAATTATATAGGCTCTAAGACTAGCTGTAGGATTATGATTGTGAAAGGTTAATTTGGATATTGATAATGTCTTTCAGGTATGTACATTCTGTATGTGTTCTTGGATATATGCTCAAACATCAACATAAGTCAAGAAAATATTAATTTTTCTGTTCAAACTCGACCATGTAAAACCAAAAAAAAATATATATATATATATATATTTTGCAGTATATTTTTACTTCTTTTTTTTTTTTTTTTTTTTTTTTTTTTGCTGTGGCAGCATGACGTGTCAAAAAATATTCAAAAAATATATTTCTAACATACAGTTTTTGGCGTTCAAAAATTGTATGAAAAAATAAATCTTCAAAAATATATTCTAAGGTATTTTTGTATTTTCAGTTTATTTTTTTATACAAAAATATCGTAAAAATATATTTTTGGGGTGATTTTTGAAATATTTTGATGACATTTTTTTTTCTTCAAGCAGGGATGTTGCGACACAAATTGTCGCCCATCACAAATTGTCGTCCCCTGAAACAGGCGACAATTTGTGCATGGAGCTGACGGCACAAATTGTCGCCCGCCCTCGAAGCACATTTTTAAGGGGCAACATCATTCTTGACATAGTCATTGAAATACCAACACATAACTTACATGGCTACATCCATGCAAACAAGCCATGTAAAAAGTCACGGTGACGTTTCAAGGAAGTGCCTTTTCTCTCGGTCTCTCTCTCCTAGCCCGCCTCACCACTGAAATTGACACACCCATACTATTTTGAAATCAACGCCGCTGTGAAATCTATAAACACGTGCTCATAAACGTTGAAGGCATTTTCATTGCCACAGTAGGGTTGTGCTTGCTGCTGCCCAAAAAGTTCGTTCGCACAAACATGAAAACACAAACACAAACAGACACACGCATGCACACAGGCACACGTATACACACAGACAAACAAACCACTAGGCCTACTAGTCCGGGAGCCAGCGGGGGTCAGCCTAGCTGAAAAGGTTACCAATTTTTATGTATATAGCAATTTAGTACATATGCCCCTAAGTATGGAAATGCACGTCTGGCTGGTCATCGGTGGTGGGTGTGGCCAGGAGGGCCAAAAAAAGGACCCCTCAAAATTAGGCTAGCCTAGCTGGAAAAGTAACCCCATGAAAACCACTGGAACTTGTTCGTTACACTTACAGGATAAATGAATGACCATTGCCAGACGTTTTAAGTGGTGGGGGGTAGCCGCCAGACGCTCTTAAAGGCCCAACTCCAGCTAGGCTAGCCTAGCTGAAAAAGTAACCTCATGAAAACCACTGGAACTTGTTCGTTACACTTACAGGATAAATGAATGACCATTGCCAGACGTTTTAAGTGGTGGGGGGTAGCCGCCAGACGCCCTTAAAGACCCAAATTTTTCCAGCTAGGCTAGCCTAGCTGAAAAAGTAACCTAATGAAACCCACTGGAACTTGTTCGTTACACTTACAGGATAAATGAATGACCATTGCCAGACGTTTTAAGTGGTGGGGGGTAGCCGCCAGACGCCCTTAAAGACCCAAATTTTTCCAGCTAGGCTAGCCTAGCTGAAAAAGTAACCTAATGAAACCCACTGGAACTTGTTCGTTACACTTACAGGATAAATACATGACCATTGCCAGACGTTTTAAGTGGTGGGGGGTAGCCGCCAGACGCCCTTAAAGACCAAACTTTTTCCAGCTATATAGGCTAGCCTATAGCTGAAAATATAACCTAATGAAACCCACTGGAACGTGTTATTTACACTTACAGGATATATGCATGGCCGTTGCCAGACGTTTTAAGAAGTGGGGGGGGGGGGTGTAGCCGCCAGATGCCTTCAAAGACCCAATTTTACCAGCTAGACTATAACCCTGGCTGGAAAAGTAACCTCCTGAAACCCACTGGAACTTGTTCTATGTTTGTATCTCACCTGATAAACACTGTCGACATAGTATTCTGGTGTTCTTTCAGTAACTTTCCACACTTTTGAGCTATATGATCACCAAATTCACTCCTCAGATCATCTAATGATTGCTGTCAAGTGTTAATATTGGTGAAGTCCGACTACGTCAACAGTCAAAAAGTCAATGAACTAGGCCTATGCCATTTGAAAATCTCTGTAATCACAAAGTCGATATGTGGACGAGACATCACTTCGCTTAAGATGCCTTGTTAAATGGTGAATATTAAATTAATTTGTAAGCTTCCGTTTCTAATTCATACAGCACCAGCATACATGTCTGAGAATAGCGGTAAAGAAGATTAGAGTCTTTGGCAACAAGTGCAAAATTAAATTCTGTGCCTTATTTGCTAAACAAACGTGGTAGGAGGACAACGACCTGTTAGGCAATATGGCGGACCAATAGCTCTATATTATTAGTGTTATAGAATAAATGACAATGATGTAGTTCTGAAGCATACTTTTCATTAGATGCTTTTGCAATGACTCAATGTATACTTTTAATCGAACTAAGTATATATCCATGACTTGCTCATGAATTACGGCAGAACGATTCCGTGAGGAAAGTTTTCTGTCATGTCATTACGGAAGAAGTGAACGTGTCAATATTTTGCTATTTGTTCCATAATTATTTCTGAAGTGGTTAAATGTATTTTCCTAAAACATCTTTTTCTTTTATATAATACCTACGTTGCATCCAAATGCCTATTCGTTGAAAAGATGCGGGCCATGTATTCAAAGGTCAAAGATCATAGGTTAATGGAAGTAGGGCATACATTGTACAACATACATACATACATAATACATGTATTTAGTTTTGTAGTCACGACTCTTGCTATGAATGATGCCAAACTCTTCCCGCTCATACAAATGCAGCCGTTTCAGGGAAATAATTATGATAATGATTGGTAATGCTGAAGTGGTTCATAACATTCCATTGATACTATGTATAGAACAGAAAGTGAATTTGACAATGGTATAGGATATCCGCAATTTACTCTTTGACAGGTTCTATCATCCGATTAATAATGTATAAATTGAATATACAGTAGTCCCCTATTCAGTAACTACAGGTTAAGTTAGATAAGCTGCATTCATTTTGCACGCGACCATGGCGTTATAGCCAAAGATGATTGAATTCTGTAAATCTCTGTGTGCCTGCACAGGATTGGAAAACGAAACAACTTTCTGTGTATAGAACAACGAAACAGAAACTGGTGCATGCATTATCTCAGTCACTTTGTTATGCATCATGATGGTTTGCTCATTGCAGTTCCGGAATCTCAGCTCGAGGGACTCGAATTGATCCTAAATCAGTCGGCATGCGTGTATCACCCAAAACAATATCTGAACACAATTATAACTGCAGTCCTCCATAGTCTGTATTGGTTGTCGATAAGGGCTGGTATCAAGTTTGATTTTCATATTATTTACAGAACCGAAGTTGTATTTAATTGTTTTCATCGAAATGCCCGTACACGGTATGCGTATCTCAGTTAACTCTTTAAACCATAGTTGCAATCTACGTGCCAAGAATCTCATGTTTTCAATAAGCGTGAACTCCAAGACATGTCGTGATAAGGACTTTAAGACAATTGGCATCGTCATTATAAAACGAATTCCCCTTTTACAAGACACGTTTTAGATTTTAGATAGAAATATGGATTCGTTTGAATGCATTATACAAACAGCTTCTTAAATCCTCTTATATTTTGTTTTTAAGATATGGTGTATACTTGAGAAGTGTAAGAAGCATGCTCTTGTTTTAGAGGCTTTGAGTACTGGTAAGAAGCATATGTTATTCTTATAGATTATGTGAATAAGTACGCATTCAAGAACGTTTTGAATAAAACGTATCCAGACAACTGCATATCATATTTTCACCTCTTCCTTAAACATGCAGATGTATACTCTTGCCGAGAAGGTTAACTGTTTGATAGATATAGTGCTCACCTTATTGAAAAGGTAATTGGGTAAATTTTTGGTTTCAGTATATTATTCAAACACAACTAAGTTAACTTTTACATTAACATTTTCACAACTCACAAATTCTGCACGCACACACATTTCATGATTCACAAGATCCAAGTTACACTAATCCTACTTACTTTGCAGAGTGCAACAACAACATAAGTTATATGCTGAGCAAATAGGCTTACATCAGTTCGCACTATTCAAGGTTTAGAGTAGTTAAGGAACTAAATCGTACCCGATTTTGTGATGCTAAGTTGCACCTTGAGATGATGGTCAATATTGCCCCTGTAAAGGAGCAGGCAGTGACACTGACTTGCTCCTTTGAAGGAGCAATTTTGCAGCAGTCATGGAGCAAATAAGCACCACATAGGTGCAACATCATACCAATAAGGCACAAGGTTGCACCCTCAAGAGAGGGTACATTCTTGCATCCTTCGGGCATAAAGTTGCACCTAAAGGTACGAGGTTGCGCCTTTTTCAAGGGGGCAAAGTTGCTCCCGAGGGTGTAACTTTCACCCTTTCTTGCGGGTACAAAGTAGCATCCAAAGTTCCAAGATTGCACCCTCAAAACAAGGCACAATCTTGGAACTTTGGGTGTTTCTTTGCACAATCACGAAAGGATGTAAAGTTGCACCAAGATGTAAAGGCTACGGGGTGCAAAGGTGCGCCGAAAGGTAAAGGGTGCAAGATAGCACCCTCAAGAAAGGTGCAACTTAGCACCACTTAATGTGGGTGGAAAGATGCACCCTCACGAAGAGGTGCAATCTAGCACCACTTAGTGTGGGTGGAAAGATGTACCCAAGGGAACATTTTCGCCCCCTCAATAAAGGGTTCAACTTTGCACCCTCCCTGCAGTATTATTTTATACACACGTGAATTCCTTGTTCCTGTGAGCTACGTTTAATATAAGCGTGACCCAGTATTAGACACGTGTCAAGCCTTTGCAGACACAGAATTTTTTCTTCATATTCTTTAAAGGTCATTTAAAACAAATTTAAATATATATTTATTTCTGTTAAGTTAAGAGGAGCAAATGTGGAGATTATAACCTGTGATACATGTTACGGGAAGTCTATATTTTTATGTCTACTCGGTTTTTTTTTTTTTAACTACAAGGAATTACCTATGAGCTAATTGGATAAAGAAGCTGAGCATTCCTTTTTTTCATCAGTTAATGTCAGTGCTGGTGTGTTATTCTTGAAAAGTTGGCATCTAAATGTCCTCCAAACCAAGTACTTACTGTATAAAATTATATTTCTGTGAGTTACGTTTCTTATGAGCATGACAGATCTGTAGACACGTGTCATAGTGGTTACAGACACTAAGTTTCCTTTGCTTTCATTGTTATCAAGAAGCGATTTTGAACAATTTCAGATGTTCAGGTTTTTTTCTCAATTTCGTTACGAGAAGGCAATAATGATTTCATGTAAAATATGTTAAGGAAAGTTGATAGTTTGGTTATTTTATCATTACTCATCTTCGTCTTCTCAACAAGAAGATGATACACATGAGCTCATTTGCTAAAGAAGTTGAAGGATGTTTACTTACTGTCATAACATTTTGCATCTTAATCCCTCGAAACTAAGTACATGCAGTATTAGTTTATAGAAAACATAATATTTTTGTTGTTGCTGTGACTGAGCTTATTCATATGAATTTTAGACATGTTTCTCATATGTTTCTGTCATATGCTTTACTGAAGAACAGCAAATGTTGAGTTTATTGGCAAGAGAAGTTGATCATTACTTTACATTTAAGCTCATTGAAGTGCAGGAGCATAAACTTGTCTTGAAATATTAGCATCCAAAACCCTCCAAACCAAAAACGCGCAATACTAGACACGACAGGAATTCCTTGTTGTTGTGAGTTATGTTTCTTAAAAACACTGATTTTTTCTGCTTTTGCAGTGTACTATGTTCAAAAACACTCTTGAACAATTATCAGATTTCGTTTCTTTCTTAAGAGAAGAAAACGGTGAGGTAATGTGAAGCATGTTCCTATAAGTTTTATTTCGTTAATAAGTTTTCTTTACCCATCTCCTCAACCGTAAGGTGATATGGTACCTAAAAAGTCATAGGCCAAAGGTGTTGAGCTTTACTTCCCCCTTTTAAAGTAAATTTAAGAGCTGGGGCATTATTTTTTTTAAAGTTGGCATTTTAAGCTATGTACACCGAGGACGAGTCTTACTGAATGGATTTCTTGTTGCAGTAGAATTGTATTTTTTATGAGCTTGATGGAGTATTAGACAATTGTATAAAGTGTTTGCAATAACTGTTAATGTATTCCCTTTTGCTAATGTCCAAAGAGTTCATTTGCCAAGTTTTGATTGTCTTTTGTTTTAATCATCAGGGGTCTGTTTTATCATGGTCATAGAGGAAAGAAACTTAATTATAAAAAAAGCCTTCATATAAGAAGAGATACTGTAGGACACAATTTCATCAAAAGTTGTGATTTTCAACATTTCCAAAATGCAATTGATGAATATTTCTCCCCAGGGCACAGAAAGAAAGTAGTTTTTGGTCTTGTTTTTTTTTTCACGTCAGTATGTTATAATACCCCTGGGTTTACGCCCATCCCACCAATTTCCATCCGGATACTGTACCCGGCCCTGGTTTTTTTTTTTTTTTTTTTTTTTTTTTTTTTTACACTGCAAAGAAAATGAGAACACTGATGTTTGAGAAAAATCCCGACATGTTTGATTGGGCAATTCTTTTTTGATGTCTATCATTCTTTCCAAATAAGTTTTTTGGTTATCACTGAGGACAAATACAGATACCCTATTTCTTCTACCAAAACCACAGCACTGTATATTCTCATATTTCTACAGTATTTTGTCTCAACACTTGCCCTATTAATATTTCAAAGCATGTTTCCATGTGCGCTCAAGAAACTCCCCAATTAAAGGAGACCTCCGGGTGATTCTCAGATGTTTACATTTGTACAACTATGAATTAGTTATACTGAGGACAGAGTTTCAGAATTTGTGATAATTGGGATGAGGAATAAGAATATTTTCAAAAAATAGAGCAAATTGCAATGAACAAGGATGATGACATGGGAGAGTCACCATAAGAATGCATGAGTTGGGGCTCAAGGAAGCAGAACAAAAGAATAAGGCATGCATAGATTATAGACAGGTGAACTCGCAAGCTAGCGGTATTGTTATGGAATTACACTGCTATCATTTCTGAAATATGTGAACCTTATAGCTGGTAAAATTGTGTCTTTGAGAGTGTCTGGGGGCTACGCCCCACCACTTAAAGCGTCTGGCAACGGTCATGCATTTATTCTGTAAGTGTAAGAACAAGTTCCAGTGGGTTTCATGGGGTTACTTTCCTAATTTTCAGCTAGGCTAGCCTAGCTGGTAAGAGTTTGGTCTTTGGGGCGTCTGGCGGCTATTGTCTGGCAACGATCATTCAATTATCCTTTGAGTGTATCACAAGAACAAGTTCCAGTGGGTTTCAGGAGGTTATTTTTCCAGCTATATATAGGCTATAGCTTAGTCTAGCTGGCAAAAAAATGGCGGCTTCCCCCCCCCCCCCCCCACAACTACCATTTAAAACGTCTGGCAACGGTCATGCATATCCTGTAAGTATAAAGAACAAGTTCCAGTGGGTTTCACAAGGTTACTTGTTCAGCAAGGCAAGCCTAGCTGGAAAAAGTTTGGTCTTTAAGGGCGTCTGGCGGCTACCCCCCCACCACTTAAAACGTCTGGCAATGGTCATTCATTTCCCAGGTCGAAAAACCAGTTGACAACTGGTACTGGTACCAGTTGATTCCAGTTAAGGCAACTGGTTTCAATATGGAAATTGGAATGAGTGACTAGAAATCAACTGGTATCAACTGGTATTTGTCCAACTGGAATCAACTGGTACCAGTTGTCAACTGGTATCAGCTGGAATCAACTGGGATCCAGTTGACAAAATTAATTTGGTGTTGTATTATTTGGTGTATGGGTGTTTGGTGTATGTCAGAACATTGTTAATATCTAACCTAACATTATCCTACAGCTAGTCTTAAAGTCTATACCTACAACTACATTTAGGCTTAGCCTGCATCCTAGACCTAGTTAGTACCAGGGATGTTTCATTCATATATATAGGGCTATATTGCTGTAATGATTTAAGACATGGTTGCCAAGTAGATTGAACTTTTATTATAAAAATATGAAAATACCTCATCAGAGGGACAAGTTGAAATTGTGAATATGTACGGCAATAATATTAGATAAATTTCTAATGCATTTCAGACATTTCTGAGTTTATTCATATCATAAAAAAGATAAATTTAACAATATTTTCTCATTTCCACGAAGATAATTTGAATAGCTTATGAATATTCACAAGCTAAAGGACCAGTAAAAACCAATAGAAACCAACTGGTATCAACTGGTATTAGAATTTCAATGATTTGGTGGGTGTTAATGTGGAATGAAGTTATAAGCAAGTCCAGTCTGTTACATGGGTATCAAATTGTGTAAACTAATTTGCACACACACCGAAACACACACACGTGCGCACACATGCACACATACACACACGCACACATACACACACGCACAAACTGGTCAAAATACAGTCTGTCAGTTGAAGTGTCAACTGTCTTATTGGTTCCAGTTTCATTTAGTTGAAGTCATTAAGAGTCCAAGTTCAATCACGTCAAATGTTTGTTTAATTGTGTTTTGCTTACTTTTTAATTCAATGTTATAACTAAGTTTTGTTATAACCTTTTAATTCAGTTTTAATTGATGAACTAATGGAATTAAAATAGTAGACTTCAGCTTGTGTCAACTGGTACACAATATGAGATATGAACTGGTATCAACTGGTACCCGTAGACTTGTATTGGTTTCAACTGGTAAGCAGTGCAACTTCAACTGGTATAAAACTGGTACCATTAAGACTTCAACTGGTACCATTAAGACTTCAACTGGTACCAGTAGACTTGTGCTGGTTTCAACTGGTAAGCAGTGCAACTTCAACTGGTATAAACTGGTACCAGTAGACTTGTACTGGTTTCAACTGGTAAGCAGTGCAACTTCAACTGGTATAAACTGGTACCAGTAAGACTTCAACTGGTACCAGTAGACTTGTACTGGTTTCAACTGCCGGTAAGCAGTGCAACTTCAACTGGTATAAACTGGTACCAGTAAGACTACAACTGATATCAGTAGACTTGTACTGGTTTCAACTGGTAAGCAGTGCAACTTCAACTGGTATAAACTGGTACCAGTAAGACTTCAACTGGTACCAGTAGACTTGTACTGATTTCAACTGGTAAGCAGTGCAACTTCAACTGGTATAAACTGGTACCAGTAAGACTTCAACTGGTACCAGTAGACTTGTACTGGTTTCAACTGGTAAACAGTGCAACTTCAACTGGTACAAACTGGTACCAGTATGATTAAACTGGTATCAACTGGCACCAGTACATCTTCAACTGGTATCAACTGGTTTCAGTAAGAATTGCTTATTTTGTTACTGGAAATTTGGAGTTACCTTCTGATTTCAACTGGTACCAGTTGAAACCAGTTAAGACCAGTTAAAACCAGTAAAGACCAGTTAAAAATGCTTACTGGTTTCTACTGGTTTCTACTGGTTTTTCGACCTGGGTTATCCTGTAAGTGTAACGAACAAGTTCCAGTGGTTTTCATGAGGTTACTTTTTCAGCTAGGCTAGCCTATCTGGAAAATTTTGGGTCTTTAAGGGCGTCTGGCGGCTACCCCCACCACTTAAAACGTCTGGCACTGGTCATTCATTTATCCTGTAAGTGTATAACGAACAAGTTCCAGTGGGTTTCATGAGGTTACTTTTTCAGCTAGGCTAGCCTAGCTGGAAAAATTTGGGTCTTTAAGGGCGTCTTGCGGCTACCCCCCCCCCCACCACTTAAAACGTCTGGCAATGGTCATTCATTTATCCCGTAAGTGTAACGAACAAGTTCCAGTGGTTTTCATGAGGTTACTTTTTCAGCTAGGCTAGCCTAGCTGGAGTTGGGCCTTTAAGAGCGTCTGGCGGCTACCCCCACCACTTAAAACGTCTGGCAATGCTCATTCATTTATCCTGTAAGTGTAACGAACAAGTTGCAGTGGTTTTCATGGGGTTACTTTTCCAGCTAGGCTAGCCTAATTTTGGGGGGTCCTTTTTGTGGCCCTCCTGGCCACACCCACCACCGATGACCAGCCAGACGTGCATTTCCATACTCGGGGGCATAGGTACTAAATTGCTATACACATAAAAATTGGTAACCTTTTCAGCTAGGCTGACCCCCGCTGGCTCCCGGACGCGTGTTTTTTTTAGACGGCACAGATTGGGGAAACTAAAAATCTATCGGGGACCCTATCACTAAACCTAACCCTAATCCTAATCAGGGGCGGATCCAGGGAGGACCGCAACCGGCGCACGCCCCCCTTTATTTTTTGTTGAAACAAAAGAAATAAAAAGAAAAAAAATGGGGGAGGGGTGCGTGCGCCCCCCTTTAATTTTGTAAACACGCCCCCTCTTTACGGAATTCCTGGATCCGCCCCTGCTAATCCTAACCCTAACCATCAAACCCTAACCCTAACCCTAACCCCAATCCTAACCCTAACCCTAACCATAACCATAACCAAAAACCCTAACCCAACGTTTTTCCCATAGGTTTAACACACGCCATGCCCCAATCTGTGCCGTCTTAAAAAAAAACGCCTCCCGGACTATACCACTATACAACCACCACACATGCACAGTTTCCACATATTGTATTATTTATACTCCAAACACACGCACACACACACAGCTATGCGCAAACGCATGTACCTACACAAGTCACATAATACGCACCTACTAATCATACACAGCACATACCATGCAGCCCCCCCCCCCCCCCACCGTACACACACACACACACACGACAGGGTACGCATAACTTACCAGCCATACCCACCCCAACAAAGCAAAACACCGGAGCAACCACCCCAACCACACAATTAATTCACAATGCATGGCCGACGACAATTTGTGCAGCCACCTTTCATTTTGCCAGCACAAATTGTCGCCATCGACAATTTGTGACGGGGCAACAATTTGTGCCGTAACACAGAGAGCTTCCAAATGAGTCTGCATACTCCCTAGCCTCCAGAGTCCGGGCAAACTCCAAAGGGCACCCTCTACGGAGTGACTCACAGTGTTGATGCCACCGATCCTGTCCTGCAGCTGTGATCGCTGTCTCTGGGTCCGCTTCCTGAGACCGTCGTTCTCTGAAATGATTTGCTGCAGACGTTTCAACTCTTCTCTGACTTGCTCCTGCTCCCGTGTCTTGTCACTCAGCTCCTTTTTGGTGTCTCTGTAATACATGACCCAGAGCAGAATGTCTAGACCAATAAATTTGCCTCTCGTTCGGCAGTCTGTTAAAAGGGCATTTTACCGGTTTTTTATTTTTTTTATATGTTGTTCTTTTAATTCTAAAAGACCCAGGCGGTGCAAACAGAATCAAAATTTCATAACGATTAAGTCCGTAATTTAATGTTAAAAATGGAACTTTTTAGGTGAGAATTATGCTAATGAGCTGACGAGCCCGGATGTTATGATGTCACAGGTGCTCTCACTGTATGATTACAAGTGCTTGCATACGCGTGCGTTAATTCGTATCGAGTAGCAGACGACGCTTAGGCCTAATTTACCTAGTAGGCGGCGCTTGTGTACTGTTCTATCCATGTAGATATCTCAAATTTCACTGAACCAAATCGCACCAAAATTACAGGATATACTTCATAGCATATTTCAAAGTATTCTCTTATATTTGAACGAAATCAGTAATCGAGAAGCATCAATATTGACGTCGACTTTCAAGTCGTCACTCAAAAAAAAAAAACTCACTCGTCGCGAGAGATCTTGGCGAACGAAAGATGCGCAATCTAGAACTGAAGTTAGCCGACTAGTACTGTGCGAACGGGGAATTTACGCGAGAACTAAACTCAAAAGTGTAATGATTTTTGCGACTTGTGTGATACAGGAACTACATTTTTCATTTAACTTACCACAAATAATTTGTAAATTTATTTATTACCCCCGATTACTTGAGAGATTTGTCTCATGATATTAAATGGCTAACTTCAGTCTGTGCGTGCGCAGCAGGTAGGTAGGGCCTGGCCGCAATCACTCGTGTTAGTCGTAGAGCAGATTATTTTTTAGCGACGCCGACAGGAAAGTCGACATCTACACTTACGCTTCCCGACATGTGATTTGTTTCCAATTAACGTGAGCTGTTGGATATGAATCATAAAGTATTTCCTGTGAGTTTGGTGCCATTTGGCAAGGTGAATTTTGAGACATCTACATGGATACGGAAGTACGCTAGCACTATACCTACACCAGCGCTGGGATCGCGAAGCGGCGACACTGTGTTAGAATCTACGTGGTCACGCCACTCTTCCGAGATATGGGTCCTAGTACGTAGGCCTACTGAAACAAACTGTTAGATCTAACATTAGTCCTTGGTGTAAATAGCACCACTATGACATTTATCTCGACTACAAAACATCGGAAATCCATAAAGCAGATACCTTACCTGAAAAATCCAGCACAGGAACAACAGTGCCTGCAGGACAAGGGTCCAGATCCAGATCTGGAGTCTGGACTTTCGTCTGGACTTTCTTCAAGTTCTGGCAGCAGGGGTATGTAACGTTACGCTGTGCCTTATTAGCGCTGTGCACATAGGGCCTAAAGTACTGTTACAGCTGCAATGTCGACGGTGAGTGAGTGTAGGGCCTACTCATCAAAACTTGGACTGCCACGTAGAACCTACTCCTTGACTGCTCAGTAGTCCTAGTCCTAGTTCTAGCATTTCAGAGTCTATGTGTACTGGGTACTGTTTTCATCTCACTAAGCGTAAATCGTGCGTGCCGTAAGAGAGTCTATCTACATTTGGATTTAGATTCACTCAGCCCTCATCTACGTTAGATAGTTTGAACTGGCGAACCATCGCTTGATAATCATGATCATCAATGCGTAACGTTACTTACACACAGTCTTCTATGGGCAGCACGTTCGGATAACGATGCCAATTTCATTTTGCATATCTGGAATTTCCCCACAAGATTTATCTAAATAAAAAGCTGTTGAAGAGATTGCTTTTAAAGATTAATAGATATTGTTTAACATGTTTATTATAGCTCCATATTGCAATTATACTAAATAACAGCTTTTGCAGTACTTCGTGTGAGATTTCATCAGTACATTGGCATTATGTAGTTCGTCTTGCTAATGTCGGAGTTGTGCACCAAGAGCACCTGTGACGTAGGCCAAATTGTGTGGATCGTTCCATGGCTTGCTCGTTTTCATTTTTTTCAAAAAATCATTACAGGCTTATCCTGGGTTTTACAAACCTCTCTTTCCAGTAGTAGGCATCAAAAAATGTAGATTAGAATTATCAGACAATTAGAAAATGTCAGTACAGTTTTCTTTTAAAGGGATGGTATAGTTTTGGTTGAGATGGGGATTCAGGTTTTAACTTTTTGTGAGATAATTAGAAACCACTTATATGAAATATTTCAGAGCATACGATTGTAAGAGGAATCAAAGGTATATTGGACGAAAATTGGTTATGAAATGGCTGATATATAAAAAAAAAAAAAAACAAAGAGGTCCTAATGAAAGATGGGCACCACCTTTTATCAGGCTCACTAATAATGACCATTCTCTATTTTTAAGAAAACTTTGGTCCTCATCCGCACCGGATCTGACCATCGATGTTCCCCCGAAGGATGTGGGCCTCCCTCTGCATGCTGGCATAGAACCTCTGCTCTGCCCCGGCGTAAACCGGGTAGCCAGCCATAGTGAAAGCCTCGCGGCAGTTTGGCAGTGGGGTGTGGCGGAGGAACTGCCTGGCTTCCTGACTCTTCTCGATAAGAAGGATGTTCTCTACTCTCCGCTACATGGAGCATTTATATGAAATGAGAGCCATATCATTAATCACAAAAACACCATTAGCAGTCAATATATCAAATCTTAAAATGGTGACGTAGTATAGTCGTCAACATGCTTGTGTACAATTTACTTAAAGGGATAGTACAGTATTGGTGGAGATGAGAATTGGGCTTTTAACTTTTTGCGAGATACCAAGAAAACACTTATGATATAGTACAGAGCATACCATTTTAAGAGGAATTCAAAGTTTATTTGATGAAAATCGAGTGTGGAATGAATGAAACATCCAAAAACAAAGTAAAACAAAGCGATCGTAATAAAGTGTGGGTCCCACACTTTATTAGAATCGCTCTTTTTTGGATATCTCAGCCATTTCAAAACCAATTTTCATCAAACAAATGTTGAATTCCTTAGAGAATTACATGCTCTTTCATATTTCATAAGAGGTTTCTCATTATCTCACCAAAAAAATGTTAGAAACCTGAAATTAGGTCTAAACCAAAACTGTACTATTCCTTTAATCATTCTATGGAAATTACTATCAGTGGATCGTTTTCAGAAGCACAAAGTATGTTTATTAAAAAAACAACAACAAAAAAAAAAAAAAAAAAAAACCAATGACTGCTAAATTTCACTAACAGTGACAGCTATAATATAGCTCTTAATTAAATGATTGACCAAGAGCAATCAGTTGAATAGTCACTCACTTTTCCCTCAGGCACCACTTTACCTCTCACTGGTCATTAGTGTACCAATGAGGGGGACACACAACCGCTTGTCTACACTAAGCTGCATTGCAATTCTGTGAGTGGTTCAGTTAGCTTACTGAGCATGTGCTGGCCCTGGAATCTTGTGAAAATGGCTGCTGCAGCATTGAAATCACGTCACCATTCTGCTGCAACATTGAAATCACGTCACCATTTTGGGACAGTTTCCAACAACATCAACTGATCAATTACCCAAAGAGGTATTGATCGGCAAATAAAGATTATTAAGCCATTATAGTTTACAAACTTAATTCAACAACACTTTCTTGCATTTTGTCATAATATATTCTCTTAAAAGAAAAAAAAAAAAGACTCCTCCTCTTCCCCTTCCCCCCCCCCCCAAACAAAAATAAAGTCCTCTGTGATCCACACCTTTGTAAATCAATATCTTGTGGTTCCATTCCAACCAACAATGACTGTAGCCTTACAGTAAGTCTCCACCAGTGAGTGAGGTAAAAAGAAGATCTTGCAAATTATTAACAAATTGCCCTTCATCAAAGAAAATAAGAACTGATTTAGTGTTTTAGTAGTGGCCATAATAAAAATCATAGGTACACATACTCGGCTGGACTTGAACCAATGACCTCCTGAATGCATGAGAGGTGTCATATCCCTAGACCCGCACTTCTCAGCCCCTTTTAACCAAGGCCCACTTTGGCTCCTAAAAAGTGTGTGGTTTTTTTTTGTGCTTTTTTTTTGAGGCCCACTTACATATATAGATTATAATTAGGTGATCCGAGTATCCTCCATTTGGAGCATTTTTCAAAAAATTGAAAAAAAATGGACAGACGCGTGCGCGCGCGCACACATACGCACGCAGAGCTCATATGCAATAGAAATTTCCCGTTTTTTCACACGGATCGAATGTCTAAAATGTCAAGAAATAATTCTACCAAGTTTCAAGTCAATCCGACTCAATATGACGTCATGCGGGCCCGTCAAAGTTGAAATTCCGCGCGCGCGTCAATGGCGATATACAGTGCAACTCAGTTTGCCAAAAACCCAATTTTCAATCCGATTTTACTCGTCAGGATGGACGGTGACCCCCCCCCCCCCCCCATTTTCTTTACATATTCTGAAAGCTGATGAGTTGTACATGTCATTTCATGGGTTG
The DNA here is from genome assembly GCF_964275005.1 of Diadema setosum. Classification (NCBI taxonomy): domain Eukaryota; kingdom Metazoa; phylum Echinodermata; class Echinoidea; order Diadematoida; family Diadematidae; genus Diadema; species Diadema setosum. Next base: position 3,149,300 of record NC_092691.1, on the reverse strand, counting down.
GCGACGCTGGAAAAATTATTAAAAGATATCAAATTTCTTAATAAATCTTTAAAAAGTAAATTTTTAAAATGACGTCATCAAATTTCAAGTTTACTCGAGCGTATCTCACTTTTCCTTTGCCGATTTTCACTCAGATTTAAGTATGTTGTAGCTTATTAAATTTTCTTTCATAAGTGTATATCAACATTTTTATTGGATGACAGCATCACCTCGTAAAAATGGATTGAAAGTAACCTTGTCGAATTTGACCAGTTTACGTGTTATCTCTATGGAAGTGCAGTTTTTCTGGAAATGAAAATTGACATGACTATCTTTTTCGAGCACTAGCTCACTTATCCTTCGGTGAATTTCTCCCAGATTTTAATATGTTGATACATGCACACACATGGACCTCGATAGAGGGATCATTTTGTATGTACATTTTCTTCTGGAAATGAACAATGACATGACTGTCTTCATCGCGCACTAGCTAATTTATCCTTCGGTGAATTTCTCCCATACAGATTCTAATATGTTGTAGATGAAACTTTGGGCTATCGTTCGTGTGATCCATATTCTTATTGAAAGTCAGAATTACGTCGAAAGACCTGGTTGAAATTGACGCTTTGCTTCAATGTCGGGAGATATGTCTTTCTTTCTGTGACTTTCTTTGCAATAGCTCAAGAAAAACACGCCCTTTCACCCCCACATTTTGCAAATGCTTAGTCCATGTCATGCACGTCATTTCATAAAATAACAATTAATTCATCAGACACCGTCTTTTGTAGGTACATACCTGTCCTATCTTTGCCATATTTTGCACAAGTATAGACCATGTAGCATGAATCATTTCATAAATAACAACTTTTTGCTCAGATGCCATGTTGCGTGTGCAAAGTGGGGCCAAAGGTCAAATATACTTCATTCTGCATCTTCGTTAGTGCATACGGAATTCGGTACCAAAGATGGCAGGTCTGACTCCCTTTTCTAAATGAGAATCCAAACATCACAAGGCCAATGTCCCCTCAACACAAATGAAACCGGTATGGTCATGCCTATTGGGATC